>NC_074712.1:41512223-41564637 GCF_947242115.1 Biomphalaria glabrata | reverse complement strand
TGTGTGTGTGACAGTATACTTATGTCTGTGAGTGTGTGGAATGTTTCTGTAGGTTTGTTAGAGTGTGACTGTGTGTGAGTGTGACAGTATACTTATGTCTGTGAGTGTGTGGAATGTTTCTGTAGGTTTGTTAGAGTGTGACTGTGTGTGAGTGTGACAGTATACTTATGTCTGTGAGTGTGTGGAATGTTTCTGTAGGTTTGTTAGAGTGTGACTGTCTGTGTGTGTGACAGTATACTTATGTCTGTGAGTGTGTGGAATGTTTCTGTAGGTTTGTTAGAGTGTGACTGTGTGTGAGTGTGACAGTATACTTATGTCTGTCAGTGTGTGGAATGTTTCTGTAGGTTTGTTAGAGTGTGACTGTCTGTGTGTGTGACAGTATACTTATGTCTGTGAGTGTGTGGAATGTTTCTGTAGGTTTGTTAGAGTGTGACTGTGTGTGAGTGTGACAGTATACTTATGTCTGTGAGTGTGTGGAATGTTTCTGTAGGTTTGTTAGAGTGTGACTGTGTGTGTGTGTGACAGTATACTTATGTCTGTGAGTGTGTGGAATGTTTCTGTAGGTTTGTTAGAGTGTGACTGTGTGTGAGTGTGACAGTATACTTATGTCTGTGAGTGTGTGGAATGTTTCTGTAGGTTTGTTAGAGTGTGACTGTGTGTGAGTGTGACAGTATACTTATGTCTGTGAGTGTGTGGAATGTTTCTGTAGGTTTGTTAGAGTGTGACTGTCTGTGAGTGTGACAGTATACTTATGTCTGTGAGTGTGTGGAATGTTTCTGTAGGTTTGTTAGAGTGTGACTGTGTGTGAGTGTGACAGTATACTTATGTCTGTGAGTGTGTGGAATGTTTCTGTAGGTTTGTTAGAGTGTGACTGTGTGTGAGTGTGACAGTATACTTATGTCTGTGAGTGTGTGGAATGTTTCTGTAGGTTTGTTAGAGTGTGACTGTCTGTGTGTGTGACAGTATACTTATGTCTGTGAGTGTGTGGAATGTTTCTGTAGGTTTGTTAGAGTGTGACTGTGTGTAAGTGTGACAGTATACTTATGTCTGTGAGTGTGTGGAATGTTTCTGTAGGTTTGTTAGAGTGTGACTGTCTGTGTGTGTGACAGTATACTTATGTCTGTGAGTGTGTGGAATGTTTCTGTAGGTTTGTTAGAGTGTGACTGTGTGTGAGTGTGACAGTATACTTATGTCTGTGAGTGTGTGGAATGTTTCTGTAGGTTTGTTAGAGTGTGACTGTGTGTGTGTGTGACAGTATACTTATGTCTGTGAGTGTGTGGAATGTTTCTGTAGGTTTGTTAGAGTGTGACTGTGTGTGAGTGTGACAGTATACTTATGTCTGTGAGTGTGTGGAATGTTTCTGTAGGTTTGTTAGAGTGTGACTGTGTGTGAGTGTGACAGTATACTTATGTCTGTGAGTGTGTGGAATGTTTCTGTAGGTTTGTTAGAGTGTGACTGTCTGTGAGTGTGACAGTATACTTATGTCTGTGAGTGTGTGGAATGTTTCTGTAGGTTTGTTAGAGTGTGACTGTGTGTGAGTGTGACAGTATACTTATGTCTGTGAGTGTGTGGAATGTTTCTGTAGGTTTGTTAGAGTGTGACTGTTTGTGAGTGTGACAGTATACTTATGTCTGTGAGTGTGACAGTATACTTATGTCTGTGAGTGTGACAGTATACTTATGTCTGTGAGTGTGTGGAATGTTTCTGTAGGTTTGTTAGAGTGTGACTGTGTGTGAGTGTGACAGTATACTTATGTCTGTGAGTGTGTGGAATGTTTCTGTAGGTTTGTTAGAGTGTGACTGTGTGTGAGTGTGACAGTATACTTATGTCTGTGAGTGTGTGGAATGTTTCTGTAGGTTTGTTAGAGTGTGACTGTCTGTGTGTGTGACAGTATACTTATGTCTGTGAGTGTGTGGAATGTTTCTGTAGGTTTGTTAGAGTGTGATTGTCTGTGTGTGTGACAGTATACTTATGTCTGTGAGTGTGTGGAATGTTTCTGTAGGTTTGTTAGAGTGTGACTGTGTGTGAGTGTGACAGTATACTTATGTCTGTGAGTGTGTGGAATGTTTCTGTAGGTTTGTTAGAGTGTGACTGTCTGTGTGTGTGACAGTATACTTATGTCTGTGAGTGTGTGGAATGTTTCTGTAGGTTTGTTAGAGTGTGACTGTGTGTGAGTGTGACAGTATACTTATGTCTGTGAGTGTGTGGAATGTTTCTGTAGGTTTGTTAGAGTGTGACTGTCTGTGTGTTTGACAGTATACTTATGTCTGTGAGTGTGTGGAATGTTTCTGTAGGTTTGTTAGAGTGTGACTGTCTGTGTGTGTGACAGTATACTTATGTCTGTGAGTGTGTGGAATGTTTCTGTAGGTTTGTTAGAGTGTGACTGTCTGTGTGTGTGACAGTATACTTATGTCTGTGAGTGTGTGGAATGTTTCTGTAGGTTTGTTAGAGTGTGACTGTCTGTGAGTGTGACAGTATACTTATGTCTGTGAGTGTGTGGAATGTTTCTGTAGGTTTGTTAGAGTGTGACTGTGTGTGAGTGTGACAGTATACTTATGTCTGTGAGTGTGTGGAATGTTTCTGTAGGTTTGTTAGAGTGTGACTGTGTGTGTGTGTGACAGTATACTTATGTCTGTGAGTGTGTGGAATGTTTCTGTAGGTTTGTTAGAGTGTGACTGTGTGTGAGTGTGACAGTATACTTATGTCTGTGAGTGTGTGGAATGTTTCTGTAGGTTTGTTAGAGTGTGACTGTGTGTGAGTGTGACAGTATACTTATGTCTGTGAGTGTGTGGAATGTTTCTGTAGGTTTGTTAGAGTGTGACTGTGTGTGAGTGTGACAGTATACTTATGTCTGTGAGTGTGTGGAATGTTTCTGTAGGTTTGTTAGAGTGTGACTGTGTGTGAGTGTGACAGTATACTTATGTCTGTGAGTGTGTGGAATGTTTCTGTAGGTTTGTTAGAGTGTGACTGTGTGTGAGTGTGACAGTATACTTATGTCTGTGAGTGTGTGGAATGTTTCTGTAGGTTTGTTAGAGTGTGACTGTGTGTGAGTGTGACAGTATACTTATGTCTGTGAGTGTGTGGAATGTTTCTGTAGGTTTGTTAGAGTGTGACTGTGTGTGAGTGTGACAGTATACTTATGTCTGTGAGTGTGTGGAATGTTTCTGTAGGTTTGTTAGAGTGTGACTGTGTGTGAGTGTGACAGTATACTTATGTCTGTGAGTGTGTGGAATGTTTCTGTAGGTTTGTTAGAGTGTGACTGTGTGTGAGTGTGACAGTATACTTATGTCAGTGAGACAGTAGATTTGTATGCGTGACAGTATATTTATGTGAGTGTGACAGTATATGTGTGTGTGTGTGTGTGACAGTATATTTGTGTGTAAGAGATGAACAGTTGTTGTTTTTTATTTATTCCTTATTTCAATTCTAATTTCACGAGCTTACTGGTCTCGTGCTGATGTAATCTCAAATGTTTTAAAAGTACTCGTCTTGCTAAGTCTCCACTAACACCGCTGTCATCAACTCCTCTGACGTCACTAACCCTAACTCTTACATTCTCTGGGCTCTCTCCCCTTCCCCCTCCTATCGCCATCTATCTCGTTTAGAAGTACGTTCATTACTTTTCCAATGACTTTAAACCTACTAATCAACACCACTCTACTATTTCTGTGTTGATAAACCAAAGACGTCCCACGTATATAAGAATTAAAAAGATAAACTGACCTGGTGAAGAAGCAGATCACTCTTTCAACAACGCGTGCTTTGTAGGGGTGTGGGGTCTGAGTGGTCAAGAATTTGGCTTCCAAAACCGAAGATTCTGGAGTTCTATGATTTTGAACTTCAGAATTTCTTATGACCCTAAGACTCTTGAGTCCCCCCCCCCCGACATACGTCGGGGAAGTACAGGCGCTTAGTCGTTGTTCTGTCCACACGACACCCTCACTAACAGTCGGCCATAGAAACAGGTGACCTGTACATCATCTGGGTGTGGGGGGGGGGGGGGTAGGGGTTTCACTCTTCAAGTCACGATAGAATCTGTTTTGACTAAAGAGGCTAATAATTTAGTGACTTACTTTACCAAGATTCTTGCATGGAATTGTTTCGTTTCTCCTTTTCTTCTTTTTGTCCAATGACGTCATCTCATTTTTTTATTTTCTCTGAGAGTATGTCTCCATGTTTCTCAAGCTGGCCAATGTTACCTCCTACATTCCCATTGAAGTCTGTGGATTTGAAGTAGCATTTCATAACGCTGCTGTAATTTCGCAATGCGCATACTTTGCGTCTTAGACATTAGACGTATAAGAATGGAATACACACATTTCTGTGTTAAAAGCAGACATTTTTATTGACACCGTAGAGAAGTTTCTAAGTGGATGGGTTAAAGATGACAAACAAAAAAAGAAGCAACCAAAGGTTAGAAAGAGGAAATAATTTTATTGTAAAATGTTATTTTAAAAAAAAACTGCATTGTATCTTCTCCCAAGTGTAATGTCGGATTCTGTCTTGTGTCAGGAGCCTTCAAAATTTCAGCACACCAAACAGAACAAACTTTCGCAGTGTATCAAACATTAACACATAACACAGTTTCTCTTGACATTCACCAGTTGAATGTTACATTGAAGATAAAAAAAAACTTCTCATTTTTCCTCCTCTAAAAAGACCCAGAGGGTTTCATTGATCTAATAGAAGTATGTGTGAAAGAGGGTGGAAAGAGAGACTGACGGGTGAAACTGTGTTTTGATTCGATTTCAAACTTCCTGTAAAGTTTCTCTAGACTTGGCACCCTAAGATTTGTTCCACAAACTCAAGAAAAGCAAGTTTATTATTTGAAACTGATGTGAATGCCCTAAGGTAGATTACACCGGTGACCAGACACCTCATCAAACGAGACATTTCATCATTGCAACATTTCATCATTATAGTAGTTCATCTATATTATAAAGTAGAATGTGAGGGGTATGTATGTATGTATGTATGTTACTTATAGACATCAAAACCGCTTGACCAATCTTGATAAAACTAGGCAGGAATGTTCCTTGGGTACCAACTTAGACCGTAGTGTATGTTTTGTAGCCCTAAAACAAACTTAAGACCCTCAAAAAAAATAAAGTTGTCCGACTCTATTACAGCTATAGTATTTTATGGATCTAGGCCATGTCTACAATGTTGACATGAGAAAAGATAGAAAGGATTTAGACCTAGATCTAATTTTAAGAAATACACTTTGCGCAGATAGTTTTTTACTTTGACACATGAAAAGACAAAAGAAGATCCATTGATTTCATTATATAATAAAATTAACCTTCAATTTTGTGTTTCAAAGCTTTTTTTTACATTAATTAGTTCCTTATATCTGTGATTACCGATTTCCTGACGAACATTCTTTCATTAGACAATTCCGTAATGAATCGCGTACTAAATATTAATTCGTTTAATTGTTTACTTTATAATCCCATCCCTAGATCTAAAACTCTAATTCAACTCTAAGATGATAAAACTTCTCTTCGCACAGATAGTTTTATACTTTAACACATAAACATATTAGTTAAAGTCCATTCATTTCATATTTTGATCAAATAAACATTCAAATTTGGTTTTCTAAAGCTACATTCACCCACGAAAGCTGCGAAGCCGAGTTGAGATAGGCCTAGATCTATATTCATTCATGAATCGCGTACTAAAAATTATTTCGTTTAATTGTTCACTTTATAATCCCATTCATTTAACAAAGCTATCGCTCTTTTCGTTTTTAATAGATAAGAATGTATCGACTTCGGGTAAACCCATTTTCGCTAACCTAATTTTATTTTCGTAGCGAAAGAGAAATAACGTGAAAGGATCATTAGCTAAGTTTAACATACATATAAATCCAATCCACTAGATTATTCAAAAGCATTTTTTACATAAATTAGTTCCTGATATCTACAGATTTCCTGGCGAACATTCTTTCATTAGACATTACCAAATGGTTACACATTAACACATCTCTCTTCTGAGGTCTGAGTCTATTCCTAGGCCTAGGTCTAAAACTCTTACTGAACTCTAAGATGATAAAACTTCTTTTCGCAAAGATAGTTTTATGCTTTAACACATAAACATACTAATTATTGTATTTGATATTTTAATCAAATTAACATTCAAATTTGTTTTTCTAAAGCATTTTTAATACATTCGTTCGCTGTTCGCTAAAGCTGCGTAGCCGTGTTGAGATAGGCCTATATTCATTCATGAAAAAAAGTTCACGCATGCGCAGCACAGAACTCTAGATTAGTGTAGATTTAGATCTACGTCTACCTCAAGATCTACTTTATACTTTATACACATGAACATACAAAATTTAGTCTATTCATCTCAAATTTTAATCAAATATATGTAGGCCTACAAGCAAATGTTTTAATTTGAAAAAAAAAATGAATTTAATTAAGCCTATTAGCAATTTTGATTTGATAGCTTCATTCACACTATTTTTACATTGACACTTTCGCTTTACAATAACACTTTCAGTGACTAAATCGAAAGTAATGCGCAAATAAAGACCCGCGGGTCGCGGGTAACATATGTCTAGTAGTATTATAATGATGAAATGTTGCAATGATGAAATGTCTCGTTGGATGAGATGTCAGGGAACCGATTACACCTACGTGTCCATAGATCTGTACAAGCTGATATCAACTCACTCTGTCTGTCTGTCTGTCTGTCTGTCTGTCTGGTAATTATGCACAATTATTTCTTTTACCTGAGAAAACAAGAATCAGAAAAAAAAATGAACTATCGGTAATTATTTATTTAGTTTGGTATCGAACAAGGAAAAGAAATCATAGCTAACTTATGTAGTCATATAAGTTGAGTTAGTCCCACTTTTACTTTGCAGAGAGAAATATGTCGCCGATTTAAAGTTTGAAATGAACAATAGATAACTATAAAACCTTCTAATCTCATAAGCTCTTCGCTGTCACAGTGGTTAGTGTGTTGGCTTGAGGAGTCTTGAGCCCTCCAGTTCTAATTCAGGTCGTTCAACCTTTATATATATATATATGTGGAGTGATCGTTAAATGAACTTGTGTGTTACCCGTGCTTGTAATCGTGCTAGTATTTGTAATCGTGTTCGCATTATCGTAGTCTGTGAATCGTGACCAGTCTGTACTGTGTTATTGTGTGTATCAGTCGTGTTTTATTGAAATAAAGCCTTGTTTCTAAGGTTATGAATTGACTTAGTATATTATAATTTATTTCAATAAAACCATTCTTAAATGGACAAGTTTTTGCGTCCCAATAGACTGGATGCTGATCCTAGTTCAACTAATGCTTCAGTTACATGGAAACATTGGATTTCTTGTTTTGACAGATTCGCAACGAAGGTAGGGGCTAGTGAAAGCGAACAGTTTGACCTGCTATGCAACTTTGTGTCTCCATCCTTATATCAGTACATTTCTACCTGTTCTAAATACTCAGAAGCAAAATCTATTCTTGAGAATTTATTTGTGAAGGCCCCTAATGAAACATTGGCCCGACATTTGCTTGCAACTTGCAAACAAGAAGTCGATCAAAGTCTTGATCAATTTGTACACAAGCTGAGAGTGATGGCCAGAGATTGTCAGTTCCGAGCTGTCAGTGCTGACAAAAATGAAGAGGACGCCATTCGCGATGCCTTTGTTAGCGGCATGCGTTCGAGTGTAATTAGACAGAGGCTACTTGAGAAAAGATCCCTTGACTTGAAAATGGCTTTAGATATTGCCAAGACTCTCGACATGGCCCAAAAAGAATCCAGTTCGTTTAGTACTCCGTCTCAATTGGTAGAGTCATCTCTTTCGTCATCGGCAATCTCAACCGAAGAAATGGTGGACTTAGAAACAATCGCAACAGTGAATACTAAATGTTTCTTTTGCGGAGGTAGTCGGCATCTCAGAGCGAAATGCCCTGCCAAAGACTGCATGTGTCATTCGTGCGGGAAAAATGGACATTTTTCGAAGGTTTGCAGGTCTCGCAACACTCCTATAACCAAAACAAAAGTCAAAACATCTCCTAGCCACGAGATTAAAAGACAATCTTGTAAAGATTGTAGCTGCATTAAGGACTCTACACATCTAACATCACTAATTGCTACTTCGTCTGTACCTGGTTTAACTAAATCAACAGTACACATCTCTGTAAATGGCGTGAACCTAAAAGCCCTAATTGATACAGGTAGCGGGGAAAGCTACATTTCTTCAAACATACCAAGAGAGTACGATTGGTCAGTGACACGTTCAAAGCACAAAATTTCTATGGCGTCATCTCAACTGTCAAGCGTCACAAGAGGCCACACGTTTGCATCGCTAAAATACAAAGGGGAAGTTTACAATCAATTCAAACTTTCGTTACTAGATGAACTTTGCACTGATGTAGTGCTTGGGTTAGATTTCCTCGCATTACACAAAGAACTGATAATTCCATTCAACGGTGGTCGACCTGCATTTCATGTCTGCTCGCTCAATGCTGTTAAGGTAGAGGCACCACAATTGTTTGCAAATTTATCCCCTGATTGCAGACCTATAGCTACTAAATCTCGTCGTTACTCCTTCCAAGACACACAATTTATTAAAGCCTTGTTTCTAAGGTTATGAATTGACTTAGTATATTACAATATGCATTTAAAAGCGATCACGATAACATTCAACAGATACCCCTCCCCCCATCTTTCTCCCCCCCCCCCCCATTTTTCTCTACTAGAACGTATTGAGAAAGCTGAAAGCATGAAATTGCGCTCAACAAAAACAATTTGTAAAATATTTCTTATCTAACAGACCTATTATAATTAGTTTAGATCTATTACAAATTTAAACACATGACTGATCTAAACTAATTGATACAGCTACAGATTTCTTTGTTGTTTTTTTGTTGTTGTTGTTATTTTTTAAGAATTTTAAAAAATATTTTCTTGTTTACGCAAAGAATAAACAAAATAATCAACATTCAAAATAATTTCTATTTCCAGATCTGATATCCTTTTCTCATACATTTGTTTTGTTTTTTGTTGTTTATTTTTAAATATGTTCCCCCACTGCCCCACTTCTGCTAAAATCTCAAAAAACTCGCTCTTCCCGCCTTATTTGGATGTCTAAACTGTCAAGGGTTCGATACCCGAATTGAATCAAATATTTTTATTATTTTTTTTTTTTTATTATTTTATCCTATTTTAAGCTTAGTAATGGAAATAGTGTCTTTTGAGAAAAAAATATTTTTAAAAATGTTTTTTTGTTGTAAGTAACGTCTGTAATGTATAAGATAAGATATTTCTTTTCGTATGACTTTAAAAAAACAACTTTTGTCTGTATGGGAATGTTTTTTAAATAAGATAAACAAACTAGAAGGAGTATCCTCTGAATTTTTTGTCTTCTACTTGGGTTTGGACCTCTTAGTTCTCAGTCTGTCTGTTTGCACTGTGCGTTTGTTCGTGATCTGATGACTAGTTTGAATGTAGACTAGATCTTGTGGCTGATCAAACCACTTGGGAGTGATGTGGCACAAAATAACTCCCCCCCCCCCACACACACAAAAATAAAACAGAACATGCCAGACATAAGACAAGTCTCGAGCTCCTCAATTTACAGTAGACGGCAGACTGAAAGATTTATGTCGCGTTGACAGGAAGATAATAAACTCCATCAGACGTGAGATATTTATGCGTCACGATAGTACCACAAGAGTGCGTGTGTAGGAGGCACAGAGGTGTCGGACAAAGATACACCAAAGTTGGTTTTGATCTATTTACATAAAATAAAAAGTTTGTACCAAATGTCCCTAAGTGTATTCATTTAATAATTCAGTCTCAATCCACAGAATCGTCAGTTATCACCAAAATAAAAATCTTTTTTTTTTAGTGTAACCATATGAAAATGTGTAGGCGTGTAAATCTTAAAGCAAAATGACTACTCTTTAAACCCCTGACGAAAAATAAGAGCACCTGATAAGACTCGGCAGGTGTGACATGGTCACGTTGTTCGGGTGAGCCACTGTGCTAAGATAAATTCTTGTGTCAATGTTTCGTGGTTTATTTTATTTAAATCTACACTTCTACTATATTAATTAATTTTGAAAAAACAACTCTTCTCTGGAAAACAAAATGTTTTAATAGTTTAAAAAATACAAGATATAAATACAGAAGCCAAAGTGCTAACTTCTTATGGCGATTTCGATCTTAGACTCCAAAACTGTTCTTTTTTAAAAATCACATGCGTTGTGTACTATTACAACGTAAGTTATGTACTATAAAACGATCGATTCTTACATTTTTAGTGGCCCCCGAAAAAGGAAAAGACGCTATTAGTTTTGTGTGGCCTGTCTGTCCGTCCGTCCGTCCGTCCCGTTTAGATCTCAGAAACTAGAAGAGAAAATTAAAATCGGACATCATGACATTTTAGATCATTCAAAGTTCTGATGCAACGGCTACTTTTTTCTTTTTCGAAAGTGAACCATCTAATTTTTTAAATTATATATGCAATCAGATTTTTCAAAAATTACACCACTTTTCAATGGGAGGTAACATTTTTTTGAAAAGGTCATGGACTTCTTCATTAATAACTCAAGCTTCATTCATAGATTCGCGCATTGGTACAAAAAAAATTACATATAAGGTCACAATGGTAAAAGTGTCAATGGTTCATTATAAAATATATTTTCCATTTGTTAAGTACCTTATTGAATAGAATACTTATTCAAATGTTGTTTTAAAAAGAGAATTTTGATACGAACTTTGTTTTAGTTATAAGTTTTAAAAAATAACAATACACCATTATAGCGCGCAGTTTTGACATATCCTGATTATAGGGGCCCAACACTTAACAGTCTAAATAAGACTAAATAGAGCCCAGATCTAGATATATTTATAATAAATGTATTTATAATTTGAACAAAATTTTTATTGTTAAGGCAATAACTTATCTTTTGACAGCTTAGGGATGCAGATTTATTTATTATGTAAACAATAGTATCACATTATGAAATGAATCGGATATGAACAGCATTACCCGGTAACAAAAGGCCTACTATTCATGATCATAACAATGGCTTAGGTCAAGTAATTTTAAGATTAAACGTGTAAATTCATACGTGTTCTAGTCTAGATATAGTAGATTCTATATCAAGATTCTATATCTAGTTCTAGATCTAGAATTAGATCTACACTTAGATCTAGATCTAGACTTAGATCTAATTCTAGACTAGACTTAGATGTAGTTCCAGACCTAGACTAAGATCTTGAATCTAGATTTAGATCTAAAACTAGGTCTAGATCTAGCTAGATCTATGTCTAGTTTGTATGGCAAATGACAATGGAGATATTAATTTTTATTTTGCGAGGGGAATGTTTGGTTCAATTAGACCTACTTCAAGTCTTTCCAGTCATTTCTGGTTTGCTCACTACCTAACTAAAATAGGTCAAGAAATATTTTTTTCGTGTTGCCAATTTATCTAATTTTGTAAGAAGAATAAATCTTTTTTAGTTTCTCTTTATTACATGTAACATGTTATTAATTTTCAATGTATGGATAAGGTTAATAATTATTATTTTAAAAAATATAAGTGTAAGCTAAATGAATATATGGAGATGCTGTGGCTCAGTGGTAAAGCACTTGGAACCCGAAGTCCCGTATTCGAATCCTGCTAAAGACTCTAGGTAGATCACTTCGGTCTACATTTAGTCTTTTCTCAATTTTGGCTGATGACTTCCATCATACGTTTCTTTTGGCATATTGCCTTAAGTAGGTGGATTTTTTGTCTCAAGTCCAATAGTTTGGCTTGTCCAAATAGGTCGCAGCCTTTGGAAAATGTTCCCTGCTATTCATAGAAAAAAGTCTTGAATACCAACAACGGCAAAGATCAGTTTTGTAGACTTTAAGAAAGCGTTTGATAGTGTCCAGCGAGAATCGGGTGGAGGTTGGTTGAGGGTCTTTTTAAAGTGCTCTACCCATCTTGCAGCCTGTTCTTCTTTCGTAAGCAAAGTTTTGCCTCGTTTGTCTTTTATTGGTGCTCCATTTCCACTCTTTGCTCCAGTGAGATCTCGGACAATACAATGGAGAGTCTTTGTGTCCTATCTGCATGCAGCTGCTTGTGGCTTTAGACCCTTCTGTTCAATCCAGTCCCGTTCATCTCGCCGACAAGTTCTCTTTACTTACATAGATATCACGTTATTGACCTTGACGTTTCATGATAACATGTCTTTATTGGCATGAGAATTGAACAACTAGGTATCTAGATCTATAAATAGCTTATTCAATATTAAGGTAATTTAGATAGGTCTAATTTATTGGCACAACCGCGATCTAACACAACCTCTTGCACAAGTGCACATACAGACCAATCGCCAACAATTTACTGTTTCCTTCGTGTATATCCTATCTATATACAAAGAAAAATGTAAAGTTCCCTTTTCAGACACATGCATAGACATTTACAAACAATTACCTTCCTTTTAGCGTTGTATTTAGTTGAGTCATTTTTTAAAAAGGAACACCGAAACCAAATGAAATTATTGATCTTAAGGATGCTCTGAGTCGAGCCTAGAACTTCAGATTAACATCCTTGCTCTACAGTTTGACCAATCTATATTTGCTACAACCTTGCCGAGGTCAACACAAAGTCACATCAATATGCCACAAACATAAACGCTTACAAAAACACGGGCATATATTCATATTTACAGCTAAATAAAACAAAACTCGTTTTAAAACAGTGTTGATATATCTAGTGGATTCTCATTCCTTGCTTTGCTTTAGGTGATGCACGAGTAGCCTCGTTTTTTTGTTTTCTTTTGTCATATGGTGTGTGTGTTTTTTTTTACCCTGCTGTAGAACAGCCCATGTAGCCTTGTAGCAGAATGAAGCCACAACACTTAGGTGCGTTCAAGCTTTAAATTCTATTTCATAGCCATTTTATCCCCCCACACCCACCCCCTCCAATTTAAGTTACATTCCTTATCATCTCGTTGATTCCATTCTCTCTTGTCTCTTCTGCTCTAAATCTAGTTCAAAAGAAGAAAAAAAAAATGTTTCTGAACGATAGTGAGAAGATCAAAACATGGGCAGACAATAAGCAGCAACACCCACAGCAAGAGTTGTCGCCTTTTGAATTGTCCCATGGTGCCTCCCACACAATTACCCTGTTGTTTTTTTATTATTATTATTATTAAATTTTCCATTATGCTCAAAATAAATGCAATGAATTATTACAGTGTAAATTATCCATTTTCTATCAGTATATTCGTAGAGCTTCAAAAACTCAGAGAGATTAGCAAGGTGTCCCTTTGTGTTTACATAGATATTAAATATTTTTCACATCTAGATAACGTAATGTAACAAACATAACGTTTTTTTTTTTTTGTAGTTGTTTTGTTTGTCTTTTTGTAATAGCAATACCATTAACCTGTTTCGTTTCTTCTTTTGATTTATCAGTACTATACGTTATTGTATTTGCTCGTGATCATTGTCATAGAGGTTAGGTTGAGAAAGAAATCAATATTAAACAGAAATGATCGTAAAACTTGTACTGTAGACTAGAGCTTGATATTTCAATGAACTTCCGTGTCCGTGGTGTAACAACCATGGCTCCTGTCGCCCTGGGCCGGAGCACTACAAGGGGAAAAATTGAATTGAAGACTATAAATGTATCGACTTAATGTATTGCTTGTTAGAAGCCGTGAATAAAATACTGATACGGATACTTTTAACAGGTAAACTCAGCATTGAAGTGTCTTATTGTTATTTTATGCATACAAAGATTTTTATTACATTCAAGCTACGCAGTCTTGAACCCAGACTTTCTGGCACCTAGCTACTCTTTTTAGAGTCTCAGCAATCTTTTTAAAAATGGTGATTTGTGCAGCAATTTAAAAAAAAAAACGCTATTCCTTCTACTTACTAATAACTGAAATTAATTTATTTTATTATTAATTTAAAAAAAAGGAAGCTTAGTATTTTAAAAAATTGCAGTAATTGAGCGGTTCTTCCCATTCTATAAACTTTGTTTTCTTTATGTTTTTTTATATTTTGCTTGTTACATACTACTGTTTGGCGTAGATAAAATTCTAATCTTTAGGTAGATGTACAGTTTCCTTTCAACTATCTGACAAGACAAAACTTAGGTATAGAAATGAAAAGTTACACTGTCACTTATCTTATTATATGATCGCATTTGGACACTTCGACCGACAATTGTAGTAACAAATAACACTGTTGACAAACCTATCAACATATCAACATACAAGTCTGTGGAAAAATAAATACACTGTCAATATAACACATTAGTTATTAATCAACATACGACACACCAGTCAACGCACACAATGTTAACATACAACGCAGTCAAATAGCAGCACTGACAACATAAACCATGTGATTATTATCATCAAACTGTGAATGTATGTTTCCTCAAAGAACTCCATACAGTAACTCTTCAATGCAATATTCATCGAACTAAGGAACTGAATGAAACCAAGATACTTTGTATCACATCACATCACTCTTCATTTATCAAATGGTATAGTTACTTGTTGTTTTCTTTGATGTATACGTTTGTATTTCAAAATGAAAGAAAACTCTCAGAAATTGAAAGTTCACGTCAATTTCCATCCAAAGTAAAGATTCCTCACACCCCACAATTTGGCTGGCTGATGAGTGAGGCGGCTGACCAGCCATGATGTCGTGCTTTCTGATCCTTTGAGGTCCGGGTCCAGCCCCTTTATCCTACTGACCACCGACTAGGAAGGAAGCCGTTAACTAAGTCCAACAGCTCCTAGAGGCCGCCCCGCTCTAGTCAGCGTGTTTGACCTTTCGCTCGATAGTGTGTTTTGTCAGGAGAGAACTTAAATCTATGATGTCACGGGGCTGACAAATATTTTGAAGAGGGAAAAAAATCGGGAGGGGAAAAGTTGCCCACACATTTCGTGTTAGGGTCATCTAATACATTTTTATTGGACCTTTTGTCTCTCTCTCTTCTTTTGTTTTTTTTTGTCTTTTTCTTTGTCGTATTTTCTCTCCCCCTCGCTCTCCCTCTCTCCCTCCTATCATGCCTTCAATTTAAATTTAGGAACGTCTCTACTACTTCTAAAACATTCACTTATTTTTGTAAACATCAAAGAGATTTAATTTAAATTAGAATGTAATAGTATACAATTTTATCTAGGAGTAAATTTGGTTTTGAGAACGGTAATATTGTTCTAAAAATAAACTCTTGCGTTTTATGTATAGGGTAAAATGTAACCCAGCCAAGTCATTTGGAACCCTGTAGATCTACGATTGCATATACATAGAAAGACAAAAACAGTGATGGAGTTACCTATAGGCAACATAAGCTATAGAATAGGACCCACTTTTGTTTGGGGGCCCCGTAGAATGGTTCCAATTAAATTTTCAATCATTTTTAAGAAAGACAGAAGGGAAAATCGTCATATGTTGATAACAAGGAGACCCATATTTCAATATCTCCGGGGCTGAACAATAGTGACGATTTTTAGCACATTTAAATTTTACTCTCTCTCTCTTTTCTCTCTCTTTCTCTCTCTCTCTCTCTTCTCTCTCTTTCTCTCTCTCTCTTTCTTTCTCTCTCTCTCTCTTTTATCTCCTCTCATTATGTTAAGTTATTGTTCCCGCACCAACACCAGCACATCCTCTGTAAAATACGTGTGTGTGTGTTTGTGTGAGCACGGATTGGAAGAGATAAAATGGCTCACGTTAAATTACATCTAGCTCACCCTGGTCACATCTAGCTCACCCTGGTCACATCTAGCTCACCTTGGTCACATCTAGCTCACCCTGGTCACATCTAGCTCACCCTGGTCACATCTAGCTCACCTTGGTCACATCTAGCTCACCCTGGTCACATCTAGCTCACCCTGGTCACATCTAGCTCACCTTGGTCACATCTAGCTCACCCTGGTCACATCTAGCTCACCCTGGTCACATCTAGCTCACCTTGGTCACATCTAGCTCACCCTGGTCACATCTAGCTCACCCTGGTCACATCTAGCTCACCTTGGTCACATCTAGCTCACCTTGGTCACATCTAGCTCACCCTGGTCACATCTAGCTCACCTTGGTCACATCTAGCTCACCCTGGTCACATCTAGCTCACCTTGGTCACATCTAGCTCACCCTGGTCACATCTAGCTCACCCTGGTCACATCTAGCTCACCTTGGTCACATCTAGCTCACCCTGGTCACATCTAGCTCACCCTGGTCACATCTAGCTCACCTTGGTCACATCTAGCTCACCCTGGTCACATCTAGCTCACCCTGGTCACATACAAGAAAAACAAAAAATTTAAAAAAGCTTATATTAAGTGTATTGTATCAATTACTTTGGATTAGTTATGTCATTATAATTATATATATATATATAATGAATCTGTGCAATTAGAAATATTTTTACCAATCACACTTAATTTAAGTTTTTTTTTAAAGTCTTTTTTGTTTTTCTTGCTTAATATTTAATTTTAAGGTGAAGTTATATTCTCAAAACACCCCTTCCACAATATGTTTTGTTTTTATATATAGACCTACCATTTATGCAGTTTTATTTCACTAAAGGGTCCGTAGGTAAGTTTTGACTTTTTAAAAGGGCAAACGGGTCAAAAAAGTTTGAGAACCGCTGCGAGCACATTTCAACAAGTATAAGAATTTTAGTTCAAGGAAAGTTTAGAACAAATCTTGTGATTCTTTTTCGTTTCAAAGTGTCTTCCTCCACCAAACTCCACCGTATACTCCATCATACTCAGATTAGCTGACCGAAAAGTGGACTATCGACCCCCATGTCATAGGTGGAAGTTTAGTGTTATGTTTGCAATAGGACTCTTTCAACATCCTACATTCAGAGATAAGTTTTTTTTTCAACTACCCACAACATTTTTTTCTAGTAAAATGCCACCATACTCCACCATATTCCCCAACAATCTCCGCCGTATACTCCACCATATAACCCAACATACTCCACCATATAACCCAACATACTCCACCATATAATCCATCATACTCCACCATATAATCCAACATACTGCACCATATAATCCATCAGACTCCACCATATAATCCATCATACTCCACCATATAATCCATCATTCTCCACCATATAACCCAACATACTCCACCATATAATCCATCATACTCCACCATACTCCTCCACCATACTCCGCCGTATACTCCACCATATAACCCAACATACTCCATTATATAATCCATCATACTCCACCATATAATCCATCAGACTCCACCATATAATCCATCATACTCCACCATATAATCCATCATTCTCCACCATATAACCCAACATACTCCACCATATAATCCATCATACTCCACCATACTCCTCCACCATACTCCGCCGTATACTCCACCATATAACCCAACATACTCCATTATATAATCCATCATACTCCACCATATAATCCATCATACTCCACCATATAATCCATCATACTACACCATATAATCCATCATACTCCACCATATAATCCATCATACTCCACCATATAATCCATCATACTCCACCATATAATCCATCATACTCCACCATATAATCCATCATACTCCACCATATAATCCATCATACTCCACCATATAATCCAACATACTCCACCATATAATCCATCATACTACACCATATAATCCATCATACTCCACCATATAATCCAACATACTGCACCAAATAATCCATCATACTACACCATATAATCCATCATACTACACCATATAATCCATCATACTCCACCATATAATCCATCATACTCCACCATATAATCCATCATACTCCACCATATAATCCAACATACTCCACTATATAATCCATCATACTCCAACATATGCTCCATCATACTCCATCATATGCTCCACCATACTCCTCCACCATACTTCCCTATATGCTCCACCATCATACTCCATCATATGCTCCAACATACTCCACCATATAATCCATCATACTACACCATATAATCCATCATACTCCACCATATAATCCAACATACTGCACCAAATAATCCATCATACTACACCATATAATCCATCATACTACACCATATAATCCATCATACTCCACCATATAATCCATTATACTCCACCATATAATCCATCATACTCCACCATATAATCCAACATACTCCACTATATAATCCATCATACTCCAACATATGCTCCATCATACTCCATCATATGCTCCACCATACTCCTCCACCATACTTCCCTATATGCTCCACCATCATACTCCATCATATGCTCCACCATACTCCTCCACCATACTTCCCTATATGCTCCACCATACTCCTCCACCATACTTTCCTATATGCTCCACCATACTCCTCCACCATACTTCCCTATATGCTCCACCATACTCCTCCACCATACTTCCCTATATGCTCCACCATACTCCTCCACCATACTTCCCTATATGCTCCACCATACTCCTCCACCATACTTCCCTATATGCTCCACCATCATACTCCGCCATACACCACCTGAAAAAATACATTGCCTCTTAGGCAAGTCATTTATTTGATTCGAACATTTCTGATACATAGTTTCAAACAAAATGGCTGACGCTGTAGATCGTTTGTTTATTATGTTAAGACCTTCCTATTCGCTGCATTACACCACATTAGCATAAACAACTTTTATTCTGTTCCTTTGTTCTGATTTTGACATTTTGTTAAAGCGACTTTCAGATAAAATGGTAATTTTGTATTACAATGGGAGATCTATTTTTGACATGTTATTATAACCATCAGACACATTCCTCAAAATTAGTGTCCTAACTTGTTCATAACAGAATCATGGACTCCTTTAACTTGCCTGAGACTAAACTTCAAAACATTCAATAAATTATTCAATCTCTGGAATTTGACTTCCACACCACGGAAGTATGCTAATTCATTGATTAGCTCCACTTTTAAATTACGTTGTGTGAATTTAATAAGTTAACTGCCTTACAGCGTTCTTGTGGCATTGTTGGCTAATTGAACAACAAGATTAGGAGAATTAATGACAGAATCTGCTCAACCATTGACAGTTAAACATTCTAACAACACCAAAAAAAAAATGAATGAATAACGAAATTGGCTTAAGGGAGTTACTTCTATTGTAATTATAGTAAAGCGTATTTTGTTTAAGTCTTCATAAGTCTCTCTCCCTCTCTTCCTCTCTCTCTCTCTCTCTCTCTCTCTCTCTGCCAATCATTTGATTTCTCTCCACCAGTCACTAACTCCTTTCATGTCTCTGTCAGGCGTGCTGCTACCGTTATCTCATTATTTATTAATTAGATTTTTGGATGAAATAAAATAAATAAAGATTGGGAAATGATGTTTATTGTATAGACTCATGAATATAAATTAGATTGTTGGAGTAGGGTTCAAAACGAAATAGTTTTGCTAATAAAATATTTTTAAAAAATTTTGTTTACAAGAAGAAAAGTGTAATTAATTGAATACAAAAATGTTTTATTTTTAGAAGAAAATTGTTTTTCTATTTTTTTATTTTTATTTTAATTTTGACATATAAGAGGTCGGAGAAAAAACCCGTCTATTTTCTTAGTGATGTATAAGATGTTGAAACATACTAAACAACGTGCCACTATAAGCCACTACAACGAATACTTTTTCCCGCAAGCAGAAATTCATTCCAACCAATGACAGCAGAGTCATAGGCACGATGTTTGATAGTTTTTGTTTCTGCTCATAAACTAAAAGCATCATTGAAGATCCGATGTCATCATCTTGTGTAGCGTGATAGAACAGCTGCTACAGAGAAGTTACTTTTGAAAGCATAGAAGCCTCCACTTCTTCATGTTTTTTTTTCTCTATTTGTCATTTTCATTGTCTACTTTCATAATTCAGACAAGTGACAAGCAAAACTTCTTTCATTAGATGTGAGTAATCGCGGACAATAAAGCTAAATATAAATAATTTCACTAGTTTATGATTTCCATCCATGAAGTTTCCAATGACATAGTGTAGACCAACTGTACGGTTAGTTCTTTGCATGTATATTAACAGCTGCTGCTGTAGAAGCTACTAAAGATGGCATATGTCAGATAGGAAAAGCGCTACTGTAATCTAATGTTACTTCCGTGTTCTCCTAGTACTAAACATATAGAAACCAGCCATTAGACATGAGATGAACTCCAAAATGTTTTAAGACAGGAAGGTCTACACCTCCTGGAAACGGCTAAGTACATAAAGCTTGGCTACAGGACAGGTGGCACATTCCCCGTCAGCCCTTAAAGATGGCGACGTTCAGCTCTTACAGCTGGGAAGGTTCAGCTCTTAAGCTGGGGACGTGCAGCTCTTACAGCTGGGGAAGGTTCAGCTTTTACAGCTGGGAAGGTTCAGCTCTTACAGCTGAGGACGTTCAGCTCTTACAGCTGGGAAGGTTCAGCTCTTACATCTGGGGGCGTTCAGCTCTTGAAGCTGGGAAGGTTTAACTCTTAATGCTTGGGATGTTCATTCGAGATTTGCCTCACTGTTTTCTTTAAATCTCCACACTGGGGACAACGGGAATCATAGTTTGGCAGGAACCGATCCGTGTTCCGTTCCTCACTGAGCTTTTAATTCCTCCCACGAGTTAAGCCTTCACCAACAAGTGTTCTCATTCTGGTGGTGGTGAATATTCTTCCAGACGCTAGAAACACTATCGGATTCTTGACAGAATTCCAATCATTTCTCATGCAACCACTCTAGGATTACATTATGCTTTTTGCCTGGCATTGTCTACCAAACGAATGGACCCTTAGGGGGTACCTGTAAGTTTATGTGAAAACACTAGCTTTTTCCAGTTTTTTGTACATGTTTCATCGTCTTTGGTCGATTAGAGGAAATAAAACACGGACTTTGGAAGGTTTAGGTAATATTTCACAGGTCACAGGTCATATTTCACCATACGATTTTTTCCCGTCTTGTTATTACTATAATGCGTTTTGGAGAATGAAACTGACAATTCTTCTAGTATAATAATAACAAGCGTTGTCTTCCAGTCCAAGGATAACTAAGGAGTGCAGTATTTTAGATGGCTACGCAATCCCAGCCTTTAGATTTTGCCTCATCCAACATTAGATATATTGTTTTCCAGCGGAGGTCGATTTAAGTTCTCTTTTCGCCGTCAACATCTTTACTCGGCAATGGATTTTCTTTTGGTCTCAAATGTTTATCCTGACGCCTTTGTAAGAAATTCTATTAATAAACTATAAACCTTACAAAAAAACTATCACGATATTTTTTATTTTGAGAGGAATACATTTTTTCTGAATTATATAAATTTTAATCCTAATTTCTTATTCAACGAGAAAAGTTAATAAAGCACCGTGTTATATATAAATAACATTAACAAATAGTGAGCTGAAAAAAAAATGGTAAGGAAGAAATAGCCCAAAAGTGCTTTGTTGTTTGTTTTTTGTTTCTCTATAACTCATGTATGTATTGTTTGACTCAGTTCCTGTGCTGAGCAATGGCAGAGATAGCACTGGACACGCTTTGCATTGAGTTTATTACAGAGCGTAGTATCACTCTTCTCTACAGAGGAAATGTATTCATGAGTTTCAGGATTCGTGTTTCGCTAATTAGTATCACGTGATCAGTATAGAAATGACACAATGTATAAAATCACGCCCCCTGGCTGCTCCCTGTCACATGACCATCACGTGGCTGTTGACGCAATGTGAAGACATGCTTATATTAATGGTAAATATCTGCTTCTGACAGACAAAAGGCTTGTTCATAAAAACGAAACAAAAAATACTTTGTATCGGGAGGGAGGTGGTCTCATTTTATTGACATTTTCTTTCATTGGATCTGGTCGGTGGGGGGGGGGGGGAATACAAGAAGAACAATGACGACATCTGTAGGCAATAAGTTGTAGACTTCTGGGCAATAAGTTGTAGACTTCTAGGCAATAAGTTGTAGACTTCTAGGCAATCTTGCTGCATGAAAATGTCAAATATTGAGAAAAAATAACTCAGTGAGAAAAAACAAACCTATAAGATCTTGATATTTTGATATCCGTTCTTTTTTGTTGAGGACAAATCAGAGACGTAATATTTCTGAATGACATTTAGTTGCTGTTGGCTAGCTTTGTGACCATTTGCTATGTGACAGTAGCGTGCTAAGAACGCATGCATTGTAGACCTCCATTTTGGTAGTTGTAGTAAGCTTTTGGTTTTCCCAAACTCTTGGTCGGAGTCAAGCGAAGGTCGATGCGGTCTTCCGTATGCGTTTTCTTGAATTGTGGATCCAAGTAGCAGAATTACGGCAGTCAGCTTGTTATCGTCAATGAGAATGGAGGCTGGTGCTGCAGCAGGTGGTCCCATATCATTAGTTTTCTTTGTGCTAATGGTTAGGCCATACTCTTTACAAGCCTGAGAGAAGCGGGACATTAGTGACTGAAGCTCCTCTTGTGTTTGCGTCGTCCGCGAATAGCATAGCTCTTACGAGGGTGGTTCTGATTTTATTTTTGGCTCTCAGTCTAGCTTCGGTGGATTTGTCAAACGCGTGGTGGATTAGCATTGAAAAGAGTACTCTAAAGACGGTTGGGGCCAGGTCACATCCTTGTTTGACTCAGCTTTTTAAATTAAAACTTTAGGAGCAGGCGCCGTTGAACTGCAGAGTACCCATCATATTTTGGCGAAAAGAGACAATAACATTTAGCAGCTTTGCGGACAGCCTATTATCTGTAAGATTTTAAAGAGGCCTTCTCTGCTGACTTGATCAATGGCCTTTGTCAGGTCGACGAACGCAATGTAAAAAAGGCATCTTTTGCTCACTGCACTTTTCCTGAAGTTGACGGATGGAGAAAATCATGTCGATTGTGGATCTGCCTTAGGGAAAGCCGCACTGTGATTCTGCATAGACCCGATCAGCAAGTTTTTGTAGTCTGGGAAGTATCACTCGAGCAAAGACTTTGTCTACAATTCTTAGGAAGGAAATTCCCCTGTAATTGTTGCAGTCGCTTCTGTCACCTTTGTTCTTGTACAGGGTGATGATCTTAGCATCCCGTAGATCCTGTGACACAGCACCTTCTTGCCAACATTTGCAGAGCAGTTCATGTAGAGGTTGGCTTAGTATAGTTTTGCACTGTTTCAGAAGATCTGAGGGGTTACCGTCACATACAGGCGCTTTGCCAGCAAACATGTTGGCTATGGCTTTGTTGAGATCTAACAGGGTCTAGTTCATTCCTTGTGGGTAATTGGTTGATAGTGTTAAGGGCTAAGGCAGAGACTGAGCTTGTTGTAGCCTAGAGTTCGGAGTAATGTTCGACCCACCTGTTCATTTGTTCGCTCTTGTCTGTGATAATATCCATTATCCCAAGTGGTTGATTTGAGAGTTGCTGACTTATTTTTGGGAAGTTCCGAGAGCCTTTTTGATTCCTTCATACATCACTCTTCTGTTGCCTGCTTGAGCCGCGAGCTGAATATTCTCACTGAGCTCTAACCAGTATTTAGGTGTCAATGCAAATATTAATATTCTATAAAAATTTTAAAAAGAAAATCATTAATTGTGATAAAGCATCTGGACCCGATGGTATTGCTTCTAGATTACTCAGAGAACTGAACAACGAGCTAGCACCAGTGTTCAAAATACTTTTTCAGGCATTACTAAATCAGGGTAGGGTACCTAAGGACTGAAAAGAAGCTAATGGCACTCCCCTATTTAAAAAGTAGAAAACTCTGACCAATGAAACTACAGACCAGTATCACTTACCAGCATCACATGTAAAATCCTAAAACACATAATATGTAATGAGCAAATAGCACTATGTTCAGATCGTTTGCTAAAAGAATTCTTATAAACAGTCTCAGTACAAAGACAGCAAAGTAATTAGTCTCTAGTGAAACTTTTAAACCCATTCCACACTTTGTTTGTGTAAATGTATTTTCAAGATCGAAATTAAACTGTTGAACAACAACAAATACATATCCCAAGAATCCTTGAAGACTGCATGTGTTTGTGTTGTCTCTCTAGTTTTTAAGTTCAGTAAGCTATTAACTAGTAAGCACTTGAAAATCCGTATACATTGTCCTCATCGGGGCCAAAAAATATAAGAAATGTTGTCAACTCCAGTTCTTCCAAAATCTATGTCTTTATTATGCATAGCTCTGTCTGTAACAAAATTATTACCTTATATAAATCTTGTATAACTCTGTAATAATACTATCACGCTATTTTGTCTGAAAGACATATCGATCTATTTAGGGTTTCTCCTCTCTTCACAGCATATGAAAGTGGCTACAGGACCCACGCTGAGGTGCAGCTAGCCTCCAGGAAGAAAGTCGCCAAGATGTTAATCGCTATTGTCCTGCTGTTTGCTGCCTGTTATTTCCCAATCAATTGTCTTTTTATAATCAGGTGAGACCATGTTCTGGCATTTAAAGAGTGACTTCAATTCTAATTGCTCATTTAATTTTTTGTTTATTAAAATGTTTGTGGAATAAACAAAAACCCACACAATGTTTTAGAAGAAAATAAAAGAAAATTTAAAAAAAAATTGTTTAGTGCTAAAAATAGACATTTCTTTTTCTTTTTTAAATATCATACTATTAGACTGCAGAAAAATCAAACTAATCTTTTTGTTATCTCCATTTATTAAAATCATTTCAAAGCATGGACTTGAACATTTATTGAAGAGACTTTGTCTAAAATATGTCGTCACGTTACTTGTGAACATTTATTGAAGAGACTTTGTCTAAAATATGTCGTCACGTTACTTGTGAACATTTATTGAAGAGACTTTGTCTAAAATATGTCGTCACGTTACTTGTGAACATTTATTGAAGAGACTTTGTCTAAAATATGTCGTCACGTTACTTGTGAACATTTATTGAAGAGACTTTGTCTAAAATATGTCGTCACGTTACTTGTGAACATTTATTGAAGAGACTTTGTCTAAAATATGTCGTCACGTTACTTGTGAACATTTATTGAAGAGACTTTGTCTAAAATATGTCGTCACGTTACTTGTGAACATTTATTGAAGAGACTTTGTCTAAAATATGTCGTCACGTTACTTGTGAACATTTATTGAAGAGACTTTGTCTAAAATATGTCGTCACGTTACTTGTGAACATTTATTGAAGAGACTTTGTCTAAAATATGTCGTCACGTTACTTGTGAACATTTATTGAAGAGACTTTGTCTAAAATATGTCGTCACGTTACTTGTGAACATTTATTGAAGAGACTTTGTCTAAAATATGTCGTCACGTTACTTGTGAACATTTATTGAAGAGACTTTGTCTAAAATATGTCGTCACGTTACTTGTGAACATTTATTGAAGAGACTTTGTCTAAAATATGTCGTCACGTTACTTGTGAACATTTATTGAAGAGACTTTGTCTAAAATATGTCGTCACGTTACTTGTGAACATTTATTGAAGAGACTTTGTCTAAAATATGTCGTCACGTTACTTGTGAACATTTATTGAAGAGACTTTGTCTAAAATATGTCGTCACGTTACTTGTGAACATTTATTGAAGAGACTTTGTCTAAAATATGTCGTCACGTTACTTGTGAACATTTATTGAAGAGACTTTGTCTAAAATATGTCGTCACGTTACTTGTGAACATTTATTGAAGAGACTTTGTC
The DNA here is from genome assembly GCF_947242115.1 of Biomphalaria glabrata. Taxonomy (NCBI): domain Eukaryota; kingdom Metazoa; phylum Mollusca; class Gastropoda; family Planorbidae; genus Biomphalaria; species Biomphalaria glabrata. Next base: position 41,539,050 of record NC_074712.1, on the reverse strand, counting down.
TAAAATATGTCGTCACGTTACTTGTGAACATTTATTGAAGAGACTTTGTCTAAAATATGTCGTCACGTTACTTGTGAACATTTATTGAAGAGACTTTGTCTAAAATATGTCGTCACGTTACTTGTGAACATTTATTGAAGAGACTTTGTCTAAAATATGTCGTCACGTTACTTGTGAACATTTATTGAAGAGACTTTGTCTAAAATATGTCGTCACGTTACTTGTGAACATTTATTGAAGAGACTTTGTCTAAAATATGTCGTCACGTTACTTGTGAACATTTATTGAAGAGACTTTGTCTAAAATATGTCGTCACGTTACTTGTGAACATTTATTGAAGAGACTTTGTCTAAAATATGTCGTCACGTTACTTGTGAACATTTATTGAAGAGACTTTGTCTAAAATATGTCGTCACGTTACTTGTGAACATTTATTGAAGAGACTTTGTCTAAAATATGTCGTCACGTTACTTGTGAACATTTATTGAAGAGACTTTGTCTAAAATATGTCGTCACGTTACTTGTGAACATTTATTGAAGAGACTTTGTCTAAAATATGTCGTCACGTTACTTGTGAACATTTATTGAAGAGACTTTGTCTAAAATATGTCGTCACGTTACTTGTGAACATTTATTGAAGAGACTTTGTCTAAAATATGTCGTCACGTTACTTGTGAACATTTATTGAAGAGACTTTGTCTAAAATATGTCGTCACGTTACTTGTGAACATTTATTGAAGAGACTTTGTCTAAAATATGTCGTCACGTTACTTGTGAACATTTATTGAAGAGACTTTGTCTAAAATATGTCGTCACGTTACTTGTGAACATTTATTGAAGAGACTTTGTCTAAAATATGTCGTCACGTTACTTGTGAACATTTATTGAAGAGACTTTGTCTAAAATATGTCGTCACGTTACTTGTGAACATTTATTGAAGAGACTTTGTCTAAAATATGTCGTCACGTTACTTGTGAACATTTATTGAAGAGACTTTGTCTAAAATATGTCGTCACGTTACTTGTGAACATTTATTGAAGAGACTTTGTCTAAAATATGTCGTCACGTTACTTGTGAACATTTATTGAAGAGACTTTGTCTAAAATATGTCGTCACGTTACTTGTGAACATTTATTGAAGAGACTTTGTCTAAAATATGTCGTCACGTTACTTGTGAACATTTATTGAAGAGACTTTGTCTAAAATATGTCGTCACGTTACTTGTGAACATTTATTGAAGAGACTTTGTCTAAAATATGTCGTCACGTTACTTGTGAACATTTATTGAAGAGACTTTGTCTAAAATATGTCGTCACGTTACTTGTGAACATTTATTGAAGAGACTTTGTCTAAAATATGTCGTCACGTTACTTGTGAACATTTATTGAAGAGACTTTGTCTAAAATATGTCGTCACGTTACTTGTGAACATTTATTGAAGAGACTTTGTCTAAAATATGTCGTCACGTTACTTGTGAACATTTATTGAAGAGACTTTGTCTAAAATATGTCGTCACGTTACTTGTGAACATTTATTGAAGAGACTTTGTCTAAAATATGTCGTCACGTTACTTGTGAACATTTATTGAAGAGACTTTGTCTAAAATATGTCGTCACGTTACTTGTGAACATTTATTGAAGAGACTTTGTCTAAAATATGTCGTCACGTTACTTGTGAACATTTATTGAAGAGACTTTGTCTAAAATATGTCGTCACGTTACTTGTGAACATTTATTGAAGAGACTTTGTCTAAAATATGTCGTCACGTTACTTGTGAACATTTATTGAAGAGACTTTGTCTAAAATATGTCGTCACGTTACTTGTGAACATTTATTGAAGAGACTTTGTCTAAAATATGTCGTCACGTTACTTGTGAACATTTATTGAAGAGACTTTGTCTAAAATATGTCGTCACGTTACTTGTGAACATTTATTGAAGAGACTTTGTCTAAAATATGTCGTCACGTTACTTGTGAACATTTATTGAAGAGACTTTGTCTAAAATATGTCGTCACGTTACTTGTGAACATTTATTGAAGAGACTTTGTCTAAAATATGTCGTCACGTTACTTGTGAACATTTATTGAAGAGACTTTGTCTAAAATATGTCGTCACGTTACTTGTGAACATTTATTGAAGAGACTTTGTCTAAAATATGTCGTCACGTTACTTGTGAACATTTATTGAAGAGACTTTGTCTAAAATATGTCGTCACGTTACTTGTGAACATTTATTGAAGAGACTTTGTCTAAAATATGTCGTCACGTTACTTGTGAACATTTATTGAAGAGACTTTGTCTAAAATATGTCGTCACGTTACTTGTGAACATTTATTGAAGAGACTTTGTCTAAAATATGTCGTCACGTTACTTGTGAACATTTATTGAAGAGACTTTGTCTAAAATATGTCGTCACGTTACTTGTGAACATTTATTGAAGAGACTTTGTCTAAAATATGTCGTCACGTTACTTGTGAACATTTATTGAAGAGACTTTGTCTAAAATATGTCGTCACGTTACTTGTGAACATTTGGACGACATTTTTATTCAGCTTGACCACAATGTATAAAACAGATGACATATAGAGATGTTACAAATAAAAACACATTTCTTGAACTGTCATCTGGCATCTGTGTAGGAGATACTGTTGTACTTAACACGCACACACACACACAACAATTCAAGTGAATCTTAATCTAATGATATGATAGCGACAAAAAAAGGAAAACTAACAAATACAAATTATGATCAATTAAAAAAAACACCAGCGAAATTTCCCTGCAGAAATCACATTCAAAGTCTCTAATAAGTTTATTTTCCGATTTTTTTGTTATTATAGGAAAAGCAATGAAAAGTGTGTACAGAGATAAAAATTTAGTAGTAATGACCTATCAATGATATGAACGTCTCTTGGGTTGCCTGAGCTAGCCAGGAAAACCAGTGACTTAGCAGAATTTAAGTCATTGGTTAATATGCATGACTAAATGCATGACGCGTAGGACGTAATCATCTTCTTTTTTGAAGTAACGTCTGTATTATATAAGATAAGATAATTTATAACAATCTATTTACTTCAGGAACATAAAATGTTAACACAAGAATTAGATAACGTCTGTCACATTACATTAAGTTTATCTTCTTTTTTTTTTTTTTTTTTGGATACTGCCGCCATGAGTTACTTATTAGAACATTGAGATCCACAGATAGACCCAAACTTGTAATGGTCGTTTTCAACATTAACATTCATCTTCCCGTTTCTGGCTAGTGGACGTTCACAAAACGAAAAGAAATGGAAAGGGAGGGGGGGGGTCAAGCCAATGTCTGGTAATATGAACAGTGGGGCGGGGAGGGAGTGGGAAACGCCCCTCAAGTCAATTTGTGTGCAGATGTCTTCAATAGATGAGCTAGGATGGAAACTACTCAGAGGCGAGTGAACGGCCCTCCCAAGGCGATACGTTCCTGAAAAAAAGAATCAATTCTTACTATGGATCTATCTGCTTTTGTTTCTAAACTTCTATTATTAGCTGACACATACAACTCAAAGGGTTAAAACTAAAAGAGAAATTGTAAACACAACAACAACTTGAGTGGGCACTAGCAGCGCTTCTGCAGATACTAGAACAGTCGATTCAGAGTTTCTTCACTTTATTCAACAGTCGCGGGGATTAATACGTTTTTCTTCGTTTTCAAAAATGACCTATTAGATCTAGATCTTTTTAAAACTCACTCTGTCTACTCATTCTGTCTGTCTGTGCGTGTGTCTGTCTGGCCAAATGTTTGTACACGTTATTTCTCTGACATCCAATCTCGGATCAAACAGAAATTTAGCACAATTATTTCTTTTACATGACAATACAAGAATCAACAAGATTACAAAGAGAGTTTTTGTTATCACACAAACTCAGAGGCGGCCCCCGTCGGATCCCTGTCGGACCCGCCTATTCGTTGTAAAAAAAAATTATTCTGTCTTACATGTTTCGGATGTTCTTTCAAAATAAAAGATAATTAACTTCCTTGTCCAAACCTCCCGCTGGACGACGGGAGATGGCAGCGAGCTGGGTATGAACCCGGAACCGTCGAGATAATCAGTACAGCCCGCTAACCGCACGACCAGGCATTGCTGTTAACTAAATAACAAACTGGTTACAAACTAATAGCCTATTATTGATAAAGAGATATATTACACAGTACGGCATGACATCTACCAGATATGTACACTATGTCAGTCGAGTGATTATAGATGATCTTTCAGCATTGATTTGTAATTGAAAAAAAAAAAGAAAAAGAACCGATATCTTGCTTGTAGGCCTACTTCCATGTCTCAGCTCAGTTAACAACAGAGCTAGTGGCATTTTCTTTTAAATGGAACTAGAATGAGGATGTAGATCTACCTAAACTAAACTTCTGATTTAGCACTCTTAAGAGATCTATATCTACTAGATCCAGATCTAAAATATAAATTTGGAATAATTTAGATGTAATTAGATTTCTGAAAATAAAAGGCCTAGATAATCTATAAATAGACTGAATGCAACATTAAATTTAAAAATAGTAGATTATTTTAGTATATATATTGATCTAGACGTTTGGAAATTAAAATCTACACTTTAAGTCTAGGAATTGTAATTCTATATCTTGATCTAGTCTATATCATTTTAAACTAGATCTAGAATGATTTTAATTAGAATATAAATTCTAGATCTAGTTTTAAAAATCTAGATATACTGTAAAAAATCTAGTTCTAGTTTAAAAAATCTAGATAAGATCTTTATCTAGCTACTATGTCTTTTTAAAATATGAGTCAGAAAACAAGGTTTAATAAACATTACTATACCAAGTTGATTTAGCATTTCATTTAAAGAATTAATTCCATATGACGTCAAAGGAAAAAATACCCTACGTCACACGGGCTAGTTAGACAAAAAACGCCTTCATCAATACGATCCAGTTATCGAGTGTTGATTCTTCAGAGTAAAATAGTCTCTCCTTTGAAAAGTCATCCGCCGAGGAGGAAATATCTTTTTTAAAAAAATATGTTACTTATATACTGACAAAGTCAGACAAAATGGAAGTTTTAAGACATGACGATTCATGGGATACAATAGTGGGATTTTCATTGATCAAGTTAAAAGTCTTCTTTAATGAAGCCATCTTTACATTTTCACGGGCGCTGGCTGCAGAGAATACCATTTCAGTACATCTCAGAGTTAGATCCTGAAAGTGTTCCTGGTAGACACTAACTGAATGCAACAATCTTGACGTTTTCCTCTGAGAGCAGAGAATATTTCTCCTGAAAGTGTTCCTGGTAGACACTAACTGAATGCAACAATCTTGACGTTTTCCTCTGAGAGCAGAGAATATTTCTCCTGAAAATGAAAGACAATTTGAACCCATCGAGCATTAGAAAGTCCGAATTCTTGTCTGTGTAATTAAACATTGCCATCTGACCTAAGTAACTCCTTAGCGTTGATCTGCATGGGAGAAAGTTTCATCAGTCACAATTCAACCTAAGAGATTTCGAATAACATGTGAGGCATTTCGCTTGAGACAAGAAATATGATTTCACACCATGAAATAATTTCTGTGATTTTTTCCACCACAGGACATCAGATATAACCACCTGGAAAAACTCTGCTATATTCTACATGGAAAGTTTCGCAGAATTCTTTTGAAGATTCCACGCGAATTATTGTAGTAGTGACAAGTAGGAATCAATTTTCAGATTTCAGATATCTTGTATCCATGTCTTCTGGTAGACAATCAATTCATAAACTTATGGTGGGACTATATGACCAGCAGAGACTAAAATCTTCTTGTCAACACAGATCTGAATCTTGCAATTTTTTAAAAACTTTTTGTTCTCGCTTGTTCTGTCTTCCAAAATCAGTATTGGCATTGTCGGTGCCAAAGTCTAGAACTTTCTGTTCAGTCCATGATTGTGTAAACCATTTGCAAATAATCTCGGCGGTTTCTCATCCAATTAATTCTGTTTCCAGTAGCTAAATAACTTGCAACAGTGTTCATGCATCAAGCCTGGTAACTCGTAGAGACATGCGAATGTATGAAAGATCCAGAAAAATAACGTTCGAAGACATTACCTTTGGAAATACTATTTAAATGACGATATGCTGAGTCTGATTTGGCATCAAGCCTGGATATTTTTGAATAAAGTGTGACCAACGGTTAAAGGAAGCACTGTCTCGAGGATCGACGGGTCAGTTTTTAGGGTAAACTAGAAGCCATCGGAAACTGACCACTTTAACACTTTGCCACCAAGCCCTACTAAAGATAAACGTAACACGAATTTCCGAAGAGAGATAACCCAACACAATAAAAGTAAAGTGCAATTAAATAGTGCTTTCCCTTGTAGACTGAACTCTTTCGACACTTGGTTTACAGACGAGTCAACAAAGTAGAAAGAAGCATTCTATCAACTGACTTGTTTTTCCAGTTCAAAATGGGTGCGCTTAGACTTATTCTTTTGCAGTTCCACTGACATTATTTGCATGGCTAATGTTTTTGCAATAAAAATGACTGATTGCTAACGAAAAATTGCTTAATGGTTGACTGAGCATCTTATTCTTATAGGCTCAATAATCAATTTCAACCAATTATCAGATCTTTTTTCACATTTTTATCCACGGTTTATACTATTAATTTTACGTGACATTACCTTCAGTCTCAAGAAAATAGCTTCATTTGTATACGTTCTATAAGCTTGTCGAATATATTTATGTGTTCCACCCAGGGCGATAAATCAAGTGAGACCGTATATAATGAGCATCAGTAGCCACCGGTTAGTTTTATGGAAATGTGGCTTACTAGGGGAGTGGGGTGGAGCAGAAACTTCAAAGAAAGGTAACTCCTGGATTGAGAAAAGACAAAGCAGAAGTGAATGACCATTGGTGTGAGAATAATCTCCCCTTGTAAAGTAAAATAATGTTTTGACAAGAAATAAACTTTAAAATCATGGAAGCGCTGTTGTTTGTTTGTAACATGTTTGACATGTTTCGGATGTTCCTTCAGAATTGAAGAGAGTTTACTTCCTAGTCCAAACCTCCCGCAGGACGACGGGAGATGGGAGTGGGCAGGGTTTGAACCCTCGACCGTCGATAAATCTGAACGACAGTCCAGCGCGCAAACCGCACGACTAGGCAGCCATCCCGACCTGGCAGCCATCCGCTGTGTTAATCAGAAGTATGATTGCTTATGGGGACATATCTGATACATAGTAAGACTAACAAAAATATGTCGATCCTGAAACTATAGTAGGATGTGAACCCTCGACTCAACCATCACTTTTGATTTTGTTCAAATTTTACACATTGGACAGCCCACCACTGGTACTACAATTTCAAAAAAAAAAAAAAGAATCTGTCTGTAGTTGATGAAAGTATTTCTTCTTCCTATTTCATCATGCTCATTTTCATCCCAAAAATATTATTTCTAGAATTGTCTCAAAGACAAATCTAAATACAGTGACAGTGAAAGTCTCAATCAATGACAACTGAAATAGTTCCCAATTGCTGGTTCAGAATTGAAACTGGACTCCATTAGTTGGTCTATACCTGAATCAATACTGGCCCAGGGTTTATTAGGAATTGAATTCTAAGAGGATAATTGGTGGAGATCACTTCTACTTAATATTTTTTTGTACAAAGCTTCTTTCAACTCACTCTGTCTGTCTGTCTGTCTGTTCCAATTTTTTTACACGTTATTACTACCACACCCATTATCGAATCAAGTTAAAATTTTACACAATTATTTGATGCGCCTTAAAAAAAAAAAGAATCAATCAATTAAAAATTAGCCAATTCGTTAATAAATCATTGATAATTAATTATTTTGTTTGGTATCGAAGGTGGGAAATGAATCCAACAGTATTGAGATATGTAGTTGTAAATGTGGAGTTTTTTCCCCTGTTATTTTTTTGTACTCGTTTTTTTTCCCATTTCCCGTTCACGGGTCAAGTTGAAATTTTAATTCATTATCATAGTCGATGACAATATATGAATCAATTTAAAAATTAACAAACTAGTTAATGAATAAATGGGAATTTTATGTATGGAAAGGGAACTAAATCCTGCAACACTATGATTTTTGCTGTTCTTTCCCTTGGATAAGTTATGGTGTTTTTTTTTTTTTTTTTGTTGTTTTTTTTAAACAATATTTGTATATTTGCTGTTATGTTTGTTCATAATACTGTACGTTTGCATCCAATGATATTGCAGAGATTACTCAAAGCATTTAGAATGTTTTAACCTTATATTGAATACATTGTTTTTGGGTAGCATTTTTTAATAAGCCGCATGGTCTTTCCTTATCACGTTCTACTGCTTGTCACTGACGAGTCTCATTTAACCTGTCTCCTACGAGTCTCATTTAACCTGTCTCCAACGAGTCTCATGTTCTACAACCTGTCCCCAACGAGTCGCATGTTCTACCGTCTGTCTTGACGACTCTCATTTTCTTACCGCCAATCCTCGAAGTGCTCGATTAAGCTGCAATGGTTCATTTTTTTTTTTTGGTCTTATAAAAAATAATCCTTGAGCTTTGTAAACATGTATAATAGATTTACAAATTATATGCACATACATAGATATAGACCGTTTAGAACAAGTTTTAAAAGGCCATTTTTTTTTTTTGCTTTTTATTCATTGTCCACAATAGTTCATTTCCATAGTTGTAATCTCTGAGTAGTGCATGTATACTCTGAGTGTACCGTAGTGCATGTATACTCTGAGTGTACCGTAGTGCATGTATACGCTGAGTCTACCGTAGTGCATGTATACTCTGAGTGTACCGTAGTGCATGTATACTCTGAGTGTACCGTAGTGCATGTATACTCTGAGTGTACCGTAGTGCATGTATACTCTGAGTGTACCGTAGTGCATGTATACTCTGAGTGTACCATAGTGCATGTATACTCTGAGTGTACCATAGTGCATGTATACTCTGAGTGTACCGTAGTGCATGGATACTAATTCTCTGAGGACTCTAACAAGTTGGTGTACTTTTTAGCGGCCCCCGAAAGGGGAAAAGACGCTATTAGTTTTGTGCGAAATGTCTGTCCGTCTTTCCGTCTGTCCGTCCATCCCGTTTAGATCTCGTAAACTAGAAAAGATATTGAAAATCCAACATCACAATATTTTAGACCATTCAAAGTTCTGATGCAACGGCTACTTTTTTTTTCTGAAAGCGAAAAATCTAATTTTTAAAATAAGTTATGGATGCATTTTTTTAAAGAGAAAAAGCTAATTAGTATGCATGATAAGTTAGACCTAATTTAAAACGAATAGTAATCTTGTAAACTTTATTTTCCTTAACAATTTTTATATTGTAACAAAAATATTTCAATTTCTTTTGAGGATTCGAATGAGAGATTGAGCCTTTTCAAAACAATTAGATCAATTATAAGACATCAGTTAGGCCAGGGGAGTCGCGCTGGCTGAACGGTGAAACGCTTGGCTTCCGAACCGGGGGTCCTGGGTTCGAATCCTGGTGAAGACTGCGATTTTCAACTTTCGAATCTTTGGGAGCCTCTGAGTCCACTCAGCTCTAATGGGTACCTGACGTTAGTTGGGGAAAAGTAAAGGCGGTTGGTCGTTGTGCTGGCTACATGAAACCCTCGTTACATCATTTGCCACAAGGTCTAAAAGGGGAACTAGTTAGGCCAGGTTCACATCTAAATTTACTTTCACTTTCACCTATTCTTTGATCCGCGGGACCGTTGGGGCACTACACGAGATCTGTTAACCTTCTTTCTCCATTCTTATCTCTCATTTGTCTTTGAAATAATTTCATTTGGTTGTTCTTTCTGAAAATATTGCAACCTGCCTGGGTGGACCACTTCGGGGGCCGATTTTGAGTTTGTGTTTCCACACAAACTGTCTTTTGTAACCTTGTTTTTTTCTGTTTATATTTTTGAAGAGGCGAAAGAGACACAAAAAATGGAATCAAAGAGATATTTAAATAGATAGATAGGGTTTCAAAAAAAAAAATTTGACAGTTGAAGTTTTGGTTCCCGAGGGATAACATTTTTTACTCGGCCCTTGATTTAATTTGTTTATCTACGCCACTAGAGTCTTGAAACGAGACAACGATATTGAAAATGTCATCACAGCTTCAGGGGAAACTGAGAATATATATAGGCCGGTAAGAGTGCTGCAGTCGCAGGGTAGATAACTGAGATAATATGATTGACGATATTAACTGGTCTGAGAACTACTTCCCCTGAAAGTTTGTGACATTTATTTCTATTTAAATTCAAGACAGACAGTTTTAAAGCAAATTTTAAGATATGAATAGATTAGTTTTTGAAGAAGAGATTTTAAATATAAGGTTCAAATTCGAAAGATGCACTAACACTTTGCAAATTATTAAGGTATAAAAGTAAAGTATACCCTAATTTACAAAAGTATATGTAGATTTAAACATTGGCACTACTATTAGAGAGATGCATATATCAGAGCGGTTAAAAGTGAAATTAAATTAAGCTTTCATAATAGGGTTTGTTGGACTAGTCCGTTTCGTTTCTTTGATTAAAAAGTATTGGGCCGGAAGTCGCTTTTTTTTTTTTATTTATTTTATGAGTATTTTACCCAAGATCTGTGTTGTTTTTTTAGGACTAGCTTATTTCATGTACCCGGCATTTTCCGATACACAATTTAATACACAAAGTAATTGTTGAAAAAATTTTTAGTAATTTTAAACTTTAAATGATTACTTAAAAAGGTGTTACTCTAATCAATTTCAATATTATTTTGTTATGAATGTCACTGTTTATTTTGTGTCTGTTCTAGTTTCTTAAATTTTTCTTTAGTAAAGGGGTCGTTTTTCTCCTAATGGGTATACCTGATTTCTCCAAGCAGCCTTAGTAAAATATTAGTCCTAAATAATGCTATGTTTATAAACGAAAAATCGCATGGCTGCATTATGATGAATGTACGTGTTAGTTCAATATATTTTATATTACTAGGTAACTATAAATAACCGCATAAATAGATGTAAGTTTAATTTTTTTTTTTCTGTTAGATAAAGTCATATGGCAAATTTTTGTTTATATCCTAATTCTAAAAAGGAATAATAATAGAATTATACAGTAAAAATAATCACTAAGTTTTTCTTTTAATAGTTTTGAAAGTCTAACTGAGTTTGTGTTTTTGCAGATGTACACAAGCTACACTATGAGTCAGTCTATCTCTTCTAACTATTTAGAAATGGGTGTAAAAATGTAGGCTTCGCTATTTTTACATAGATATATTAAACATAAATGAATAACAGCACTAGGGACCAAGTTTTTAAGAGAGAAAGTAGTGAATTAAAATGCTACGAAAATAAGGGCATGCGCCGACCGAGGCTCGAACCTGTGACACTGGATTCGACACCACCGCCTAGCGATAACGCGAAACTAGCCTCTAGACCATCGGAATGTCCAAAAAAACATTCTTCTGATCCAGAGTCATTTCGCCCGTATGCAAATTACCACCCCAGTGGTCAAAGGTCACAAGCTAGCCTCTCCCCCTTTGTGAGAGATAAACAATTAGATAAAGCCATCGTTTGTCTAATACATGCCTAACGGCTGTCTGTGTCGGCTCTATCGAAGTTGTTAGTGAACGGATGCTGCGGGGGTGGGGGAGGGGCTAGCTGGAGCTTGTGACCTTTGACTTTTTTTTTTTTGGACATTCCGATGTTCTAGAGGCTAGTTTCGCTTGGTGCGTTATCGCTAGGCGGTGGTGTCGAATCCAGTGTCACAGGTTCGAGCCTCGGTCGGCGCATGCCCTTATTTTCGTAGCATTTTAATTCACTACTTTCTCTCTTAAAAACTTGGTCCCTGGTGCTGTTATTCATTTATGTTTAATATATGTATGTATCATTTGTTTCAGCACCTAGCTTCAACTCTATGTTTACATTTTCGATATTTTTAGCCTGAATTTAAGAAGTTACAATCTTCAAACAACTAATATATTGCCTCTTCCATAATACTTTGTACTTAAAAAATAAATTTATCCAATGCTCGAAATCCTGCTTGTATACTTAGGCCCTATTGAAATCGATCCGGTATCAATGTATTAAGTAGCAATAACCCCGCAAAAAAATTAAATGAAAGAAGATTGAGATATATATATATTTTTGTGACGGTACTTTCAGCCGACATGCTGTATTATTAAAAACACCTCTATGTGAACTTCTCAATCATCTAGAGTCTTAGACAGTCATTATTCTAGACTAGATTTAGTAGGCCCATTATTATAAAAAAAAATAATAATCAGTCATTATAGACATCATTCGCAATTTTATTTTTAGGTCTAGGCATTAAAAAGTAAATCTATTAATAAACTATAATAGATCTAAGTCTAAGTACCAACTTATTAAATAAGTCATTATAAGTAGAAGTATTATAATGAATATTGTATAGATCTAGATTGACAAGATTATAGATAGATCTATGGATAGATCTCTAGTTTAGTAGATTAAGTATAGAGTATAGTAAACGTATTACAGTATTATTAGATCTATGTCTTATGTCTATATCTAATAATCTAATAATTAAAAAAAAATTAGTCTTTATTAATATCTAGACTTTTTTCTAATAAAAACTGACTATAGGCATAGCATAGGCTAGACTCGGCAATCTAGTCTCAAGATAGAATCTATACTATTACTAGATCTATTCGATTTATAGGCCTATATATATATATCTAGACTACAATTAGATTATAGATCTAAATATACTAATGGAGAGATGATATGAGGTGTTAGCTAATAGCGTTGCACAAGAAACAAACCTAGGTTTTTCTAAACTCTATCCTAGACAATAAACTTAATTTTACTGCAAATACTGATTATATCAGCAAAAAAAGGGCAGCAAAGATTACGACTACTAAGAAAACTGTCCTCGTTTAATGTTAGCGAAAAGGCCTTGGCTATGTTTTATCACGCTCACATCTGCAATATTTTCAGTTTCAATATCACTGCCTGGTATGGCAATCTGAGCATTAAAAATAGGAATAAACTTAATAGAATCCTCATTGCTGCTGGCAAAATCATTGGCAAAAAACAAACCCCATTTGGGCAGTTGTTTGAGACAAACATCTATAAAAAAAAGCTAACAAGATCCTCGAAATAAAGAATCACCCTTTGTGTCAGGATTTCGTGGTGATTTTACCTTCACAAAAGAGATACAAGACACCGATAGCAAAGACAAACAGACACAAACACTCTTTTGTTCCCCTGGCAATCAAATCATTAAATAAGAACAATCTGGTATAAACTTTGTCACATGTAAATTATGAGTAAGTCTGGTGTGAATGTACACTTTGGTTTCTAATAGTTATAATGTTTTTTGTTTGGTGTAATGCACAAATTGTAAGACAAATTTCCTTACGGATAATAAAGATTATTATTATTATTATTATTAATACTTGGTATGTAATAGTAAAACAGCACCTACCTAAATAAATCCTAACTAGCAATCAAAAACCTATATTTATTGTAGTATATATAGGTCTGTAGTTGTATGTTATATAGCCTTCGTAACTTCTTCTATAGAGAAATTACTTTTGTAATTTTTTGTACTGAAAATTGGGCTATTCGCGTCTGACATATATAATTTTATGCTCAGCAACAAACCCTATTATTCCATCAATAATAAATGTAACATATCCATTATCTCACACAGTCGATGTACAAAATCACATGTGTGGACCAGTTGAATGGATCAAGCTTTTTTAGTGGAAGGCTGACACATTTGTATTACATAGGTGTTATAGTATAGTTAGCTATAGTTAATAGTAAATAGTTACAAAGTTTTAGGCGACGACCTTATTCTCTACACAACGCATATCTCCCCATATCTAGTAATATCTCTATATAAAACACAAGTTACTAATACGACTAATTGATAAATACCTGGTCCATTGTTTAATTGATTCATGAATAATTGTACAAAGTTTCAATTTGATCCGAGAAGGGGAAGTGTGAGAAATAAAGGTGTACAGAGTGAGTTGATAGAAGCTTTGTACAAAATGTGTACGAGACAGAGTGAGTTGATATAAGCTTTGTACAAAATGTGTACGAGACAGAGTGAGTTGATATAAGCTTTGTACAAAATGTGTACGAGACAGAGTGAGTTGATATAAGCTTTGTACAAAATGTGTACGAGACAGAGTGAGTTGATATAAGCTTTGTACAAAATGTGTACGAGACAGAGTGAGTTGATATAAGCTTTGTACAAAATGTGTACGAGACAGAGTGAGTTGATATAAGCTTTGTACAAAATGTGTACGAGACAGAGTGAGTTGATATAAGCTTTGTACAAAATGTGGACGTTGTTTAAAAGTACAAATAATATTATTAGTTTAGTCTAAAAAAGTTGTTCTTTTTCCCTACGGAGGACTCCAGAAAGTATAACGTCCATACCTCCAATTGTTTTAGCTTTTTCCCCCTTAAGTATTTGACTATTGACTCAGTCCCTATATGTGTTTCTGTTGACTGTATCCGAGATGTCTATATGTTAAATTGATCTCCGATTGGACTTTCTTCCACAGACAGACGGCCATCATGGACCAGTACACCGAGTCTCCGATCATTCCCATCGTTTTCATGTTTGCTCACTGGTTGTGCTATTTCAACAGTGCTATGAACCCCCTCATCTACAACTTCATGAGTGGTGAGTGGCTACAGTGTGTGTGTGTGTGTTGTGAGTGTCCCATGGTAGCAATGTGAAGGCTACAATGTGTGTGTGTTTTGTTACATGGTAGCGTTGTTTGTGTGTGCGTGTTTGTTGTGAGTTTGTGAGTGTCATATTGTAGTATTGTGAAGGCTACACTGTGTGTTTCTGAGTGTCACAGGGTAGCGATGTGAGTTGCTGCAGTGTGATTGTTTGTTGTTTGCACGGTTGCAATGCGGGTGGCTACATTGTATGTTCGTCTGTATCACATGGTAGCGATGTGGGTGACTACTGTATGCTTGTGAGTATGGTAGCAATGAGAATGGATACAGTGTGTGTTCTGAGTGTTGTAAATGTGACACCACATTGTAAGGATTTCTAGTTGTATTTAATTATATTCACTATAAAGACATTTAATGGTCTATTGTAATTATTGTTTAATTTTACTGTACCACATCAAAATCAATAAAAGTCTCCTCAAGGGACTGTTTTTATGTCAGACATCTACACCGCTAATGTGATATAAAGAAGGAATATATGGGGAAGTGTCCTTGGTAAGCTCGACCTTTGGCCTTGCTTCTGACCCAAGGGTCATGGGATAAGAGTTATCAGTAATAGGTGTAAACATTTTAAAAATTTACTTGGATCTTTCCCAGACAGACGTTTGTTCGGACAGGCAGATGGAGTCAAACCTCCATAGGCCAAGAGTTCCAAGAGTCTTAGACTCAATTCTCAGCACAATTACAAACAGCAGTCAATAACTTTGTGATAGATGCCAATTATCTTAAATCTCTACATCAAAAGAATGCGAAATACATTGTGCTGCCAGGTTGAAAAGTTTTTCGTATATTTTAAAATGTAATAATAAACTTAGGAATAATGTAGTTTGTAGTCTTCATTAACAATACAATTCTTATCCTCATGATGAACTTATAATAATACAAGATTACTTTTCGCTTTCAGTGAAGTTTAAAAAAGAGTTCCGGAACGTGTTTTCTTGCCACAAGAGACAAAACACGCCCTTACACCAAGAGAGCACCTGGTTTCACAGCACCCGGATGGTGCGCCAACCCACCAACAACAGCAACCACAGCTCCTGCCGCATGCTGCGGGTTCACGAAGTGACCTACCCTGCATTGTGTGAGCTCAGTTCACATCACAGTACTGACGGCGAGATCAAGTTAAACGGTGGTCAGTCTGTATGAAAGATTTCCGTCCACTGGACATAGGTGACATGATCGCCACATTGGGAGATTTACGTCCAGTGAACATAGTGGACAGAATCCCACCTTCCTGTTCTATTGTCCCGTATAGTGGACAGAATCCCACCTTCCTGTTCTATTGTCCCGTTCTTCTGAACGTACGCCGTGTTGATAGCCACAGACAATAATTTTGTCTCGGAAATTATGCTGCCACTTGTGTTGAACTGCACGCGCTCAGTTCAGAAAGTAATTTGAAGACATTCTACATTTAGTGCCAACTGCAAGCATTGAATTCAACGTTGAATCGCTAACCTAATTCTACTGGAAATATTTGAATGTACAGTGCAAAAATACTGTTTAATTTGCTATTTACAAATGACATTACATTATACATTACATCCTCTTCTTCTTAGATCTAAGTGTTTTCATATGAAACATTATATCTGCTATGAGCTGCCTTTTGGTTTGTAAATAAGGTAGTTCTACTTCGGCGTACTCACAAAGAGAGTTACTTTAATAAAGTTACTTGAATAAGGTTACTTGAATAAGGTTACTTGAATAAAGTTACTTGATTAAAGTTACTTGAATAGAGTTACTTGAATAAAGTTACTTGAATAAAGTTTACCTGAATAAAGTTACTTAAATAAAGTTACTTGAATAAAGTTACTTGAAAAAGTTACTTGAATAAGGTTACTTGAATAAAGTTACTTCTCTGAGTACACGTTGAAACATATATACAGATATGTGGAGATATCCTCAACCATTGTCAATTATGAACACGACTCGATAAAGACTCTTCAGGTGTTACTGTTTCATGAAATTATTGTCTGGTCAGAGTATTTGATAACACAAATAATTCTATATTATGATTATTATTCTTGATAACTTTTGTTTTAAAATGTTGGATGAGTTTTGATTATTCTACGTCTATTGTCAACGTTTTAGAAGTCTTCTTCAACTTTTTAACACTGGAGCTTGCATAAGAGATAGAACAGGACAAGTGGTGACTGCACTTTTTTGTTCTTGTTTTTAATGACTTATCAAATTTAAAATAAACTTTGATCTTTTTACGAAAGTTATTAAAACACATTTGAGATACAATACAGTATGTTTCTGTAGGAATGTATACGTGACTGTTGATCCTTCACTTACATCACCACATGGTGGTAGACGTTCTGTGCCGGAGCATATATCTTGTGAGGCCTCTGTGCTAATTAATGTGTAGTATTCATATTTCTTTCGCACTGCCATGAAGCATCAAAGAATTTTCAGTGAGTCTTGCGGAGCTCGTGGTGCACTATAACCTTTACGCTGTGTGTGTGTGAGAGAGAGATGAGAACTCAACATTTGTGTCTGCATTCATCTCTACATTTTCATTCAGACAAGTCGTTTAGATCTCCACGTGACTCATTGGAGATTCTCATTCATGGAGGAAACCCCACAAGCTTTTTTTTTGAACAGACTATGGAAGAAGTGATAAGCGAAGTATTTTATTAAATCATATAATAAATTGTGTGGTCTTTTCAGCATCAAAAGAATCAAATTTCTAAGGTTCTTTTTTTGCTTGTAGCATGAATTTACATTTATTTTTAGTTGGCAACGGTCTTTTACTATGTGATTGGTATTCTTGTGTTTTTCTTTCTTCACTATATGTACATAATGTGTTTTGCTTGTTTTTAATTAATAACGAAGAATTGGGAGAGCAAATGGTTTGAAAATAGGAGTATAATTTTTGTTAATTTTTCTACCCTTTATTTGCTATTCATTTTAAACTGTTTTAGTTTATTCAAATTTAAATGACCAAATTTAAAACGATGTAGACTTTTTTTCTTGTTTTTCCCATGAGGTGGGCTCAAATGTGAAATTACCATTTCAAATTTTTGTTTATTAAATTATGACAAACATAAATCCTAAAATAAACTGATATTAACAACTAAGTAGATTTTGTCTTTATGTCACAATATTGCTGTCTGTCATATTTGAACTCCTTTGATATATATTATTTTGTATTTTCTTTCCAATCCCGTTATCTGATTTCCTACCATTTACATAAGTCCTAGGCTCTGTAAAAAAATATATGTCTATAAAATATACAGTAAAAAAAAAAACTCGGTTGTATAATAACATAGGTTTCTCTTTTTAAGGCCTGAATTTTTTATTTCACCAGTTGGCTTACTTAGATTGTGACAGCCAGCTATTTGACCTACATAGTTTGTGAGCACCAACCAGTTGACCTATTTAGTTTATGACAGTCCGCCAGTTGACCAACTTAGCATGTGTCATGTGACAAAGAAATGTTAAGCATTAAAAAAGTGTTGTTTTCACTGAAAGGCTGAAACAAAAAACCAATGGAGAAATGTATGCACACAAGTTTTAATATTTGAGAATCATTTAAACTAGGAAATCCTTTCCCAACATAATATGATTGAATATACTAGTAAAGTCATTACTACTCCCAGCGGCATGTGTTTTACTCAAAAATAACCTTTGACACCCAGTCCAACTCCCGGCCTTCACATGTGACATAGATTGCCTTAGATTTAGGGTCCTAAGGAACTGTAATCACTGACAAGAGAAGGGGTGAAGCGAAGCAACTCACTCCTAAAGTAGTAAGCTTAGGGCAGGGGAATCTCGTAAGCCTCGGCTGACTACTCAACTAGGAGAAAGAAAACTTAATTCAAACCTCTGCTGCATTGCGGCTATACCCAAACATGGGACAGGCTTTAGAGTTAACCCGCTATCAGACCCTGGTGACCCTTACTCACACAGCAGACAGTACTAACCCGCTATCAGACCCTGGTGACCCTTACTCACACAGCAGACAGTACTAACACCTGGCGGAACCTGCAACATCGTTGATCCGTTCCTTTAAGTCCTTTGTGCGGAGGAGAAGAGGGAATTGCTGTGTGGGCGACATCGCTCTGACCAGAGGAGAAGGGGGAATTGCTGTGTGGGCGACATCGCTCTGACCAGAGGAGAAGAGGGAATTGCTGTGTGGGCGACATCGCTCTGACCAGAGGAGAAGAGGGAATTGCTGTGTGGGCGACATCGCTCTGACCAGAGGAGAAGAGGGAATTGCTGTGTGGGCGACATCGCTCTGACCAGAGGAGAAGGGGGAATGGCTGTTTCGGCGACATCGCTCTGACCAGAGGAGAAGGGGGAATTGCTGTGTGGGCGACATCGCTCTGACCAGAGGAGAAGAGGGAACTGCTGTGTGGGCGACATCGCTCTGACCAGAGGAGAAGGGGGAACTGCTGTGTGGGCGACATCGCTGTGACCAGAGCAGAAGTGGGGAACTGCTGTGTGGGCGACATCGCTCTGACCATACCTAATGTCAAAGCTCTCATCTCATTTCCATGAGACGATCCCTAGCTGCTTGAATGAGGCTTTAAGGTAAGGCACAGACGCGTTAAGCTCTCAATAAGTCAATAAGTTCATGGTGTACAATTTCTTTGTTCAAGTCTTGATGTGAAGTAAAAACACGTACGTCTCACACCAGCACGATTCATGCACACACACACACAGAACAACATATTGTGTTTACTTGTGAAACATCTTCTCAATACCTTAAAGAAAAACAATTCAAGTACAATATAATTAAATACAAATAATATGCACAATAGGTACAATGTTTACAATGCTCTTCAGTCTGTGTTGGCGTGTTGACTATGTTCAGCTGAGTCTCGTTTAGTCCCTACGTCTTCCCTCAACACTTTGGTATGTAGACCATAAAGAGTACCAGGCCAGAGAGACTATAGAATGCACCACTGGTGTAGAAAGTCAAGGCGTAACCCCCCGTGGTGTCTGCAATCCACCCTGGTTGATTGGAAAAAGAAAAGAAACAATGGTTTAATCTACAAGCATGTCTGGTTTAATCTACAAGCCTGTCTGGTTTAATCTACAAGCCTGTCTGGTTTAATCTACAAGCCTGTCTGGTTTAATCTACAAGCCTGTCTGGTTTAATCTACAAGCCTGTCTGGTTTAATCTACAAGCCTGTCCTTTACATGCAATGTAGTGTCTTTGTTCTCCCAGATAGCACTGACCTACAAATAAGAGTAAACAAAATTTGTTTCTCACATTTAAAATCTTAACAATTTTTTCGGGTTCTCTAATGAGATAAAGCGTTACAGAACGAATAAATTATTGATAATGTGATGATGGTTCCTTCGTCATTGTGTTCTATTAGAAGGACCTTGAACTTCTGTCACTTGGTGAAATATTCGTTAAATAAAATATATGGAACATAAAGTATGAGGGACATGCATGATCTGGCACTGAGACCGACATTATAAGATGTGTAAATAGAGAGTTAACCCGCGTAGAGAAAGGGGAAGTTAGTTGGTGTGTGGGTGCCATTTTCTGACCAAACTGCGATACAGGTTACCGACAAAATCCCACTGACAAAATAGCGCCGACAAAATATCATCGCGCCATGTTGGTGCCATTTTGTCAGCGCTACTTTGTCGTTCACATTTTTGTTTTCTGTTAACCGCGAGACGGGACCAGGAGACCGAGGAATAGTTAGAGAGTCAATATAAACACTTACTTTGAAACATATCATTATAAACACTTACTTTGAAACATATCATTATAAACACTTACTTTGAAACATATCAAATATAAACACTTACTTTGAAACATATCAATATAAACACTTACTTTGAAACATATCAAATATAAACACTTCTACACTCACCCGACACAATGGGTCCTACGAAGTTTCCCACTCCTTGTGTCAACATGAGCAATCCGTAAGCCCTTGACAGTTTGCCCAGGCCAAGATACTGGACCAGAATCACTGTAGTTAGTGGATAACTGACGGCAATAAAAAATCCAAAGAAGACATAGCAAATGACCATAATGGTATAGCTACTACTCAGCGGTACACAGCTAATAAACACGCCTGAAAGTGTGGAGGAGACGGCGTAAACCAGAAGGAGGTTCACTTTCATGTCTCCAATAAAGCCAAAGACGATCTGCCCCATAAAGTTGGCAGCGCCCACGAAAGAGATTATCAAAGCGCCCTTATCAGGGCCAACGCCTACGTACGTCGCATGGTCAGTGGCGTACATGTAAGGGACGTCACTCCAAAAATAGTAGAAAAAGTTCGACATTAAAAATACCACAAAAAAACGTTCTCGGAAAAGGCTACAATCTACCAAACTATTGAAGAATCGACGAACTTTTTGACTAAACCACTTTAAAGACGAAACATCGTGTTGTCTCTCATAGATGTCATTTACATACAGTTGGGGACAGCTGGTTCCGACATTGCAACTGAGGTTGAGTCGTCGGAAGAAAATGTCTGTACGATACAATGGAAGATTTAGCGTAAGGGAATTTTTCTGACTGCTTGCTTGCTGTTTTGTATCATGCACATTAGTCTCCGAGTAACTTTTCAAAAGTTGGTAGTTTCTGCGGGGCTTGGCATGGGCGGAATCAATAACGCTCGGGTTGAGACTTGGTCGCCTTAAAGATGGTCTTTTATGTTGCGACTGCCGACGCTGTGAAGTACTTAAAGAATGCATTAGAGTGTGCCCTTGGGCTATGTAGACGCTGCCTCTTCGTATTGAAGTCAAACTTGGAGCAAAATAAGTTTCTGAAGAACTAGTTTTTGGGTTAAAAATGATCTCCGATTCTAAACCAACAAGTAACATTCTTGGGCTGAACACGCTCAGATGTTTATAGTGTACTGCATCAACTGAAGTTCCTTCTTGATTTTCTTTATCTTTCAGATTAATGATCTGAAACATTACGTTAGACATGTATCTCTTCAGAGTTAGATCAGGGTTCTTTCCTTTATGGAGAGCTTTCATTAAAGCTACTGAGTGGTGTCTCTTTAAAAGTGTTGGCGCGAACTCTGGCAAACCAACTAATGACATAGTGTCGTTCTCTTCGTCACCATTCCCAAAAATGTTTTCAGGCATTTCAAGATCTCTTCTGTCATATGGGATCTTGTCAAATGTGCTTAGCATCCGAGCTCGACGTTCTAGTTTTGTGAAATGCAAAGGTCGAAACAACATCCCACAAACCACCAGATTCAAAGAAACTCCTGATAAAACCAAGAAAAATCCTGCCAAACTGTATGTATTAATCAAGTAGTCCATGAATGGAGCAAAGGTCACAGTGCCTAAGCCTGTTCCACAGACTGCGATGCCTGTGGCTAGTGATCGCTTCTTTTCGAAATAGAAAGAAACGATCACGATGCTAGCGTTGAAGCAAAAGGAAAATCCAATTCCGACAATGACACCAAACGTGACGAAGAGAACATCAAGGGAAGGTGCAATCATACTGAGAAGCATCCCCAGCGAAGACGTCAACCCGCCAACAATTGTCATCGTTCTCGCTCCAAACCGTGAAGTCAACATGCTGGAGACTGGGCCTACAACCATGGAAACTCCAAAAAAGACACTGCCCACAAAAGATGTCTTGCTTCTGTTTTCATTGTAGTGGTTGAGCAGCTCGTAATACAGGACACCAAAGCTGTAGGAGATACCATCACAAATGACGCTAACGCCAAATGCTCCCAGCACCACAAACCATCCCCAGCCACCATCAAGAGCTTTGGGTAGAACGATGTCTTTGAAATCGCCCGAATCGTCTTCGTTGTCTTTTTTTGTGTCTTTGTTGTCTCTGGTCAGCCAGTCATAGCATTTGTCAGGGTCAATCTTGTAATGGATTTTTTCTGAAGATGTAGAAGGTTTAGTTGTATTCCAAATAGGGCCAAACACACTGGCCATAGTTTTCATAGTCTCACTTCAGTCTGCACTGACCATCACATTTTCTGACTTCTGAGCACCTAAAAAAAATCAACATCTTTTTAAAATATATTTTTCGCATTTTTCGTAACTTGAATAATGAATGTTAATTATAATAATATTCAAGTTAAGTTGTTCACTAATAGATTATATTTTGATAATTTAGAAGTATGCCCACTAAAAAAAATGGTCGGAAATTGATCTAGATATTGATTTTTATATAAATATTTTAGGTTACTTAACCTGCATAGGTGATTTCCTTAACTTTAATAAGTAAGCATCTAATGTAATATAACAAATAAAAACAACAGCTATTATATAATCTCAATATTAAAAGAAGTGGATGTGACATTTTTTTGTGATTAAGAAGAGATAGATAGATAGATTAAATAGATAAATAGATTTTTTTAAAATTATTCCAGATATTAAATAGATAGATAGCTTTTTTTAAAATTATTCCTTTTCCCTAATCACATTTTTTCACCATCAGTGTATGTATAGAAATGATATCGACTTCTTTCGGCGCTTTAAGGACGCTGAGAGTCGATAAGGTATTGAATCTCACCCTATAGCACGAGAAATGGATATTTAACTAATACGGAAGATGTGTTAGTCTAGTATTACACTATTCAGTCTCTGAATAGCCTAGTATTACACTATACAGTCTCTGAATAGCCTAGCATTACACTATACAGTCTCTGAATAGCCTAGTATTACACTATACAATCTCTGAATAGTCTAGTATTACACTATTCAGTCTCTGAATAGCCTAGTATTACACTATACAGTCTCTGAATAGTCTAGTATTACACTATACAGTCTCTGAATAGCCTAGTATTACACTATACAATCTCTGAATAGCCGAGTATTACACTATACAGTCTCTGAATAGCCTAGTATTACACTATCCAGTCTCTGAATAGCCTAGTATTACACTATACAGTCTCTGAATAGCCTAGTATTACACTATTCAGTCTCTGAATAGCCTAGCATTACACTATTCAGTCTCTGAATAGCCTAGCATTACACTATTCAGTCTCTGAATAGCCTAGCATTACACTATTCAGTCTCTGAATAGCCTAGTATTACACTATACAGTCTCTGAATAGCCTAGTATTACACTATACAGTCTCTGAATAGCCTAGTATTACACTATTCAGTCTCTGAATAGCCTAGCATTACACTATACAGTCTGTAAGATCTATTGTAAATGGACTGTTAATGCCAGGTCATGTTACGAGGTTTACACAGTGGGCCCCTTGTAGATGAACAAAGTGAATCTTTTAGTGTATTACAGACTTTACTGCTATTCGAATCGGCACTTTCGACGTCGGCCCATCGACCCATTCGGGTGCCATCCTAACGGGCATTGGTCCAAATGCCCCTGTAGGTTGAAGTTGTAGCAAGTCTTCTCCTATAGCCTATCCCAGGATCACACATAACCAGGGCCGGATTTAAGTGTGTGGAGGCCCCGGGATAAGATTTTCTGGAGGCCCCAACAATTTTTCGAAAACTTTAATAAAGATTTATTTACGAAAGGGAAGTACTTAAATCTAAAAGCTTGCTCTATTTTAGAATAAGAAATATAGAGCTCTTGTAAATTTAATCTCACTTTCCATGAAAAAAAATCAATAATCATATTTTAGTTTTAAAAAGTGTAAAGTTTGTAACCCACTTGGTAGACTCACTGTCGTCAATCTTTAGCTGTATTTATTTATTCCAAGAATGTTTTAAGGCAAGTGTACACTTCTTCATCACATTTTGGCCACACGTAAAAATGCGAAAAAATAAATGTTAGGAAAAAAAAAGTTTCTGACCCGTCGAAATTTGGATATGTTTGTTCTCTTCTGTTGATGGCCCTTTCTTGTGGAGATCCCTGGGCTGTAACTGCTGTAACTCCCTTAAATCCGGCCCTGCACATAACACTCGATGAAGAGACCATTATAGATCTAGATCTAGAAGTAGACTAGTACTCTCATGGGTTCCTGCATATGTCGTGTATCTAGATCTAGAAGTAGACTAGTACTCACATAGGTTCCTGCATAAGTCGTGTATCTAGATTTAGAAGTAGACTAGTACTCACATGGGTTCCTGCATAAGTCGTGTATCTAGATCTAGAAGTAGACTAGTACTCACATGGGTTCCTGCATATGTTGTATATCTAGATCTAGAAGTAGACTAGTACTCACATGGATTCCTGCATAAGTCGTGTATCTAGATCTAGAAGTAGACTAGTACTCACATGGGTTCCTGCATATGTTGTATATCTAGATCTAGAAGTAGACTAGTACTCACATGGATTCCTGCATAAGTCGTGTATCTAGATCTAGAAGTAGACTAGTACTCACATGGGTTCCTGCATATGTTGTATATCTAGATCTAGAAGTAGACTAGTACTCACATGGATTCCTGCATAAGTCGTGTATCTAGATCTAGAAGTAGACTAGTACTCACATGGGTTCCTGCATATGTTGTATATCTAGATCTAGAAGTAGACTAGTACTCACATGGATTCCTGCATAAGTCGTGTATCTAGATCTAGAAGTAGACTAGTACTCACATGGGTTCCTGCATATGTTGTATATCTAGATCTAGAAGTAGACTAGTACTCACATGGGTTCCTGCATAAGTCGTGTATCTAGATCTAGAAGTAGACTAGTACTCACATGGGTTCCTGCATATGTTGTATATCTAGATCTAGAAGTAGACTAGTACTCGCATGGGTTCCTGCATAAGTCGTGTATCTAGATCTAGAAGTAGACTAGTACTCGCATGGGTTCCTGCATAAGTCGTGTATCTAGATCTAGAAGTAGACTAGTACTCACATGGGTTCCTGCATATGTTGTATATCTAGATCTAGAAGTAGACTAGTAGACCTACTCTTATGAGTTCCTGAATAAGTCGTGTATCTAGATCTAGAAGTAGACTAGTAGACCTACTCTTATGAGTTCCTGAATAAGTCGTGTATCTAGATCTAGAAGTAGACTAGTAGACCTACTCGTATGAGTTCCTGAATAAGTCGTGTATCTAGATCTAGAAGTAGACTAGTAGACCTACTCTTATGAGTTCCTGAATAAGTCGTGTATCTAGATCTAGAAGTAGACTAGTAGACCTACTCGTATGAGTTCCTGAATATGTCGTATATCTAGCTGGAACATTAAATCTTCGTCTATCAAGACATTCTGCAGAAGCCGATGATTGATTTAAACTTATCAATAAAATCCTTTCGAATTTAAATCTGCCATTTATCTAGTAGGCTACAGACGTTCCTTTAAAAAAGAAGATAATTACGTCCAAACATCAAACTCTTCTAAAGCATTGTTTCTCTCGGTTGATTAAGGCAACCCTTTCCATGCTACAATGTTTGTTTTTTCTTGTTTTGTTTTGTTGTTTCTTGTTTTGTTTTGTTGTTTCTTGTTTTGTTTTGTTGTTTCTTGTTTTGTTTTGTTTGACATGTTTCGGATGTTTCTTCAGAAATGAAGTTTCTTACGTCCAACCCAAATATTCAACAGGGCGGAGGGGAGATAGCGGCGGATAGGGTTCAAACTTCAAACCCAAGATCATTGACACGACAGTCCAGAGCGCATACCACACGACCAGCTCGATGTGTCTTAATTGCACTAGATGTGGGCAAAAAGAAGCACTTGTAAGAGTTGTCCTGTTTTATGGAAGAAAACTATGCCTTTATCTTTGTGTCTTTCTGAGTATTTTATTATGTTTTTTTTTCTATTTCTAATAATGGTAATATGGTTCATTGTTGGATGTAATATTGCTACTTTACTTTTTAGTCGTCTGTCCTTAAATGTTTCTAAATTTAGTAAAATTGGTGATTTACCAAATGTGTTACTCTAGCCAAATATTCATGGGTTATAAATCTCATGTCTCTAGTTTGCGTCTGTTCTAGATCTAGATAGTGTGTTGTGTATGTTTTCTTGAGTGAAACCTGGGTCCCAAACAATTTTTACAAAGGAAGCATTTTCAAATAGATCTAGGTAAACTGAATTGACAATAGTCGCTAATGGACAGTTAAATCTATCATGAGGTCCAGCAGAAATCACAGATTGATTGTTTGGTTGTTATCTTATATGAGACTGAGTAAGTGGCAGATGGAGAGTCATCTAGATCTAAAAAACTATGCTTTAAGTATATCTACATGTACCTACATTTTTGTTTTTCACGGCCTTCACTTGATAT